>NC_091990.1:93269215-93334276 GCF_044704955.1 Pristiophorus japonicus | reverse complement strand
CCTTTTGAAGAAAAAATTCTGTTCCAAAGTAGAACTGTTCTACCTGACGAACTGCAGAAAAAAAAATGTGGAGAATTGCGATTTCTAAGATAGTCCGTTCTCCACCAGTTGCTCCTAAAAATCAGGCACAAATCATGTGGAAACTTGGGCCCTTAGAGTGGAAGCAAGTCTTGCTCGATTTCGAGGGACTGCATATGATGATGACGATGATGATGACTCAAGTTTGTAATATGCAAGAAGCGAAACCATTGCTGAAGATGCTGTGGCTACGATTAGCTGGGTAAGAGTGGAACCAAGCGAGGGTATTCCCAGTGAGTTTGACAACACAGGAGGTACGTTAGAGGGATGGTGTGGTTGCCCATTTCAAAGGCTGCAGAGAATGAGGAGGAATATTGCAACATGGTCATAGTCACAGAGGATGTTATTTGTAACTTTGATTGCATTGTTCAGTGCTGTGGCAGTGGCAGAAACTGTCAGCCGTGGCTAAGTGGCAGCATTTTTGCCTCTGTCTCAGAAGGTTGTGTGTTTGAGCCCCACACCAGCGACTTGAGCACAAAAATCCAGGCCGACACTTCCAGTACTGAGGGAGTGCTACACTGTTGGAGGTACTGTCTTTTGAGTGAGACATTAAACAGAGGCAGCATCTGCCCCCTCAGATGGTTGCAAAAGGATCCCATGGTACGACAGGTATTTTGAAAACAGTAGGGAAGTTCTCTTCGGTGTCCTGTTCAATATTTATCCCTCAAACAACATCACTAAAACAGATTATCTGGTCATTATCTCATTGCTGTGTGTGAAATAGGCTGCGCATTTCTTAGAACAGTGGGTACTCTTCAAAGGTACTTAATTGGCTAAAAGCGCTTTGGGACGTCTGAAGTGATGCAAGCCGCTATATAAACGCAAGTTTGTCTGGATAGATTCAAACTTGGAGTTGCGGGAAAGATGGACAACAACCTCCCCTTCTACACTCAAGCCTTGAATGTATTATCACCTCTCATTCTTTGCCCACCTCTCCCACAATTCTTAGCTTCAATCCTTCAGTTGAGATCCCTTTTCCTGCTGCAGCACCAAGATGGTCCGATTGAAAATCACAAATGACATCCTCTGCGACTGAATCATAATTCCTCCTTGTTCTCATTAACGTTTTGCGGGCATTTGACATGGTTGACCATACTATCCTCCTCCACTGGACTGCCCTACCTGTCCCACTGCAACCAGTGCATCTCTAGTATCGCCTTCCCATCCTATGCCATACAATCAGCTCTGTCCTTGACCCCTCGCTGTACCTCATGCTTTCCCTTCATGACATGCACAGGCTTGGAGTTATATCATGTATAATTCTACCTCTCTACCACTTCTCTTGACCCTACCACCACCTCTGTGCTTTCAGGGTGCTTGTCTAGCATTAGTCATGAATAATCCAAAATTTCCTTCACCTAAAGATTGGAAACTTTAGATACATTTTTCTGTCTCAGCCACAGAAAGAAAGACTTGTATTTATGTAGTGCTTTTCAAGACCTCGGGATGTCCCAAAGCGCTTGACAGCCAATTAAGTACTTTGGAAATTAAGTAAGTTGTGATGTCAGTAATGCTAGCCAAATTGCGCATACCATCATCATTGGCAGTCCCTCGAAATCGAGGAAGACTTGCTTCCACTCTAAAAGTGAGTTCTTAGGTGACTGAACAGTCCAATGCGGGAATTATAGTCTCTGTCACAGGCGGGACAGACAGTCGTTGAAGGAAAGGGTGGGTGGGGTGTCTGGTTTGCCGCACGCTCCTTCCGCTGCTTGCGCTTGCTTTCTCCATGCTCTCGGCAGCAAGCTCCAACAAACAAGAGATAAATGACCAGATAACCTATTTTGGTGGCGTTGGTTGAGGAATAAATACTGACCAGGACACCGGGATAAATTCCCTGTTCTTCTCTTGAAATAGTGACTTGGGATTTTTTATGTCCATTCCAAAAGACGTAAACTTCACACCCTTGTTGCTGATTAATTCTGGCTCCACAAAGCTGTGCTGCTTGTGTCTGATTAATTCCTGCTTACTAATTACAACTCTTGCCCATCACCCTCCTTCTCTCTGTACTTACTGACATATATTGGGCACCCCATCCTACCCGTATTTAAAATCCTCCTAGTATTCAAATTGTTCACCTCTTGCTGCACCCTAGCTTTAAAACCTCCTACATCAAGTCCTCTTTTGCGCCATTTAGTTTTCCCTCTCAAGTTGGTTTTCAGGAGCCTTTGGTAAAGTATTCATTTACCACCTTGTTCCCACCTTCACACACACCCCCGCCATGTCTTGATGTTTCTTTTTTCTCCCCATATAAAGTGTCGTTGGATACTTTTTTACATTAAAGATGCTATATAAATGCAAATTGTTGTCCATTATTACTATTAGGAAGATTAATGCTTTCATAATACAGGGAAACGAAGGAGATGGCAAGCACCAATGAAAAATGTTGCATATCTAACAATTCTTTCTTTACGTTAAGACCTGAAAAAAAAAGCGAGTATTGGATACCATACTTAGTGTGACTTCAGTTGGGTTTTAGGAACCTACATTTACCATTAATGGGAGGAGGGGACTTCCTCTAACAGTAATGGTGTTACAAAGGATGAAAAATGTGAATGCAGATTTTTAATACTGATTAATTCCTGCTGACTTGGCTGATCAGATCTCCAGATGTGATTAACAATCCGCTGATGCGTATTATAGACAAAGTATCTGTCTGATTAATCTGGTCATTGCTTAACATTGGCAGGGCTAGCAAACCATATAACCGTGGCCAATCAAACAATTAAACCAGTTAATTCTACAATTTTGGAATAGAAATAGTGGTGGAGACAAAAAACTCAATCCAACTGCCAGTGCTTTGTCTGGTTACCATGCTTATTTTCTTGAGCCTGCTCATTACAGTGGCACAGCCAGCAATCAGATCAGTGATTGAGATGAAGGGTCATGTTGCCATTGTGTGGTGAAAGGGGGAGAAGTTTGTTTTGAATGATGGCACAGTTGGTCAGTCCAGTGATACATCAAATGCTAAATTGCTTTCCTATAAATGAAGCAAGTGGTAGTAAATCAGTGCATTGTGGTTATCACTAATAATTTCTTGGTCTATAAATGATCTTTGGTGCAATTTAATTTTATACTTCAGAATCGTCATGGGTTCAAGTTTTCCAAAACATGATTTATTTTGTAGCTAGAATCACATTGCCAGTAAGGAAAGATACATTTATGTCATGAGTACCAGAATTGGGTCAAGGGCTTAAATATTGAGCTTGTACTAAGATATCAGTCAATTTTTACCTGTATGATAGTACAACAAGTAGTCAGAGATGAGTAGCGGGACATTTGGAAAAGCATGATCCAATCAAGCAGAGTCAGCATGGTTTTGAGAAAGGAAAATCATGTTTGACAAATTTGTTGGAGTTCTTCGAGGATGTAATGAGCAGGGTGGATAAGGGGAAACCAGTGGATGTGGTGAATTTGGATTTCCAGAAGGCATTTAATAAGGTGCCACATAAGAGGTTACTGCACAAGATAAAAGTTCACAGGGTTGGGGGTAATATATTAGCATGGATAGAGGATTGGCTAACGAACAGAAAACAGAGAGTCGGGATAAATGGGTCATTTTCCGGTTGGCAAACAGTGACTAGTGGTGTGCCGCATGGATCGGTGCTGGGTCCTCAACTATTTACAATCTATATTAATGACTTGGATGAAGGGACCGAGTGTAATGTAACCAAATTTGCTGATGATACAAAGATAGTTGGGAAGGCATATTGTGAGGAGGGCACAAAAATTCTGCAGTGGTGTATAGACAGGCTAAGTGAGTGGGCAAAAATTTGGTGGATGGAGTATAATGTAGGAAAATATGAGGTTATCCACTTTGGCAGAAATAATAGAAAAGCAAATTCTAATTTAAATGGAGAAAAAATGCTGTTGCACAGAGAAACCGGGAGGGGGTCCTTGTACATGAAACACAAAAAGTTAGTTTGCAGGCATAGCAAGTAATCAGGAAGGCAAATGGAATGTTGACCTTTTATTGCAAGGGGGATAGAGTATAAAAGCAGAGTCGTCCTGCTACAATTGTACAGGGTATCGGTGAGACCACACCTGGAGTACTGCATATTTAAGAAAGGATATACTTGCATTGGAGGCTGTTCAGAGAAGGTTCACTAGATTGATTCTGGAGATGAGGGAGTTGACTTATGAAGATTGGTTGAGTAGGTTGGGCCTATACACATTGGAGTTCAGAAGAATGAGAGGTGATCTTATTGAAACACATAAGATAATGAGGAGGCTCGATAAGGTGGCTGCAGAGAGGATATTACCACTCATAGGGGAAACGAAAACTAGGGGATATGGGGCCCAAATTTGGCCCTCCCGTTTTTTCGGTGCACTCACATGAGATGCGCCGACTTCCTACGCTCAAATCGGCACCGAAAAGATATCCCCATATTCTCGCCGCTCTGTCAACTGTCCTTGTGCTCGGCGTGGCAATTCCATTGGGGGGGGGGGGGGGGGCGGAGCTAAGGCCCAGCGTGTGTAAGAGTGACGGCAGCATTGAACATGTGCATTGGAGCATTCGCGCATGTGCAGTAGGGAATAACTTTGGCAATCGGCCATTTTTAAAGGGAAAGGCTTCAGATTGATTTTTGATGCCTGAAGGAATGCTGTGAGGAGTCCTGGGGAAGAAATCAGCTGCTGGAATCAGTGGCCCCAAGATTCCACACGCGGCAAAACAGGCGCCCCTACGAGCTGGGCGATTGTTTTTCGCGCCGAAAACGGCGCCTGAAAAAAAACCGCTATTCTCGAGCGCTTTGCAGCTCGATGTCAGCTTGGCGCGGAGCCCAGGGGGCGGAGCCTACCACCTGCACCGATTTTGTAAGTAGGAGGGGGCGGGTACCATTTAAATGAGTTTTTTTCATGCCGGCAACCCTGCGCGTTGGAGCGTTCGCGCACGCGCAGTGTGAAGGAAACATTGGCACTCAGCCATTTTTGTAGTTCTTTGCAGCTGTTCAATTTTTAACATTTTTTAATAAAACCACATTGCCCTTCCATGATCAGCAGTGAGAAGGTTGCAGGAAGCCTCAGAAGTTGAGGCAACCGTCCCCGACGGCAGGGGGGGGGGAAGGCAGTAAGGGCCCGACCGACGGCAGGGGGGCGGAGGGGGAGGCAGCAAGGGCCCGACCGACGGCAGCAGCCGTTCCCGAAGGCAGGGGAGGGAAGGCAGTAAGGGCCCGACCGACGGCAGCGGGGGGGGAGGCAGGGAGGAGGCAGCCGTTCCCGACGGCGGGGGTGGGGGAGGCAGTGAGAAGACTGCAGGAAGCCTCAGAAGTTGAGGCAGCCATTCCCGACGGCAGGGGGGGGGGGAAGCACTTTCACACAGGTAGGAACATGGTTTATTTAATCTTTTCTTTGCTTATAAATTTTTATTCAGGTTGGAATTATTTGTATAATATTTGTATAAGTATAACTAAGGATTTATTGTAGAATGTAATGACTTCCCTCCCCCCCCCCCCCACCTCGTTCCGGACGCCTAATTTGTAACCTGCGCCTGATTTTTTAATGTGTAGACAAGGTTTTTTCAGGCCTACAAAAATCTTCACTTGCTCCATTCTAAGTTAGTTTGGAGTACGTTTTCACTGTGGAAACTTTCAAATCAGGCGTCAGTGGCCGGACACGCCCCCTTTTGGAAAAAAAATTCTGTTCAAAAGTGAAACTGTTCTAACTGACTCGAACTGCAGAAAACTTAAATGTGGAGAATTGCGATTTCTAAGATACTCCGTTTTCCACCAGTTGCTCCTAAAAATCAGGAGCAAATCATGTGGAAACTTGGGGCCAGTGAGTGCTCTGTGTTGCTGCTAAAGTTCCAGAAGGAGTGCTGCATAGGTGAAAATCAATGCTGCATGCAAAGTAAGGACTGTTTATTTTGAAAAATCACAGTGTCAATTCAATACAGCAATGCAACAACGTGCACCAAGAATGAAGAATTTCTTGCATGACGAAGTGGAGATACTAGTTAATGTCATTGAGAACAAATGGCAGGAGCTGGATACCAGCAACAGAGGTCGCACAAAAGTGCCACCCAAAGAAATGAAGAAATGCTGGAACCAAGTTGCAGAAGATTACTGAGCCAGTGGTGATCACCACGAGATCAGGAAGCCAGTGTAAAAAGAAATGGCAGGACCTTGGTCAAATAGTTAGTGTAAGTAATATTTTCATTTAGTTAATGCAATTGCAATTGTAAATGTGACCAGCTGTATATGCTCCACCCAGCAGAAAGACACCCCCTCTCAAAAAGTTGCATTTTCATCTTTGCAGAAGAAATTGTCCCACAACAAAAGGGAAAGAACTCGAACAGGAGGAGGCCCGCCAAATCTGCATCAACTGACACCCTTGGAAGAGAGGGTCGCTGCTTTTCTCCAGGTATGACCCATCAAAGCAATCAGTACTGCACAAGCTGGGCCCACACGCGAGGGAGAGGGTAAGTCCTGAAAATTCATCGTAGCCCTTCAAATCAACCTGCTGCCTGGCCTGCTACGTTTGAGCCTACTCATGCCACCCATCCTGACCCCTCTTCTGCTAACCATTTGACTGTTTTGTTATATTTTGCAGAACCTGATGCCAATCCTGAAGATGCAGAAGAAGATTCAGATGCATAGGAGCCTAACCCTGCAGACCAACTTGGGGGGTTCCGAGGTTGCGGGTCCCAGTGCTGGTGGGATGCAGCATGGAACACCTAGGGCCGCACCGTCCGAGGCTGCGCCTCCCACTGGGGGGTGCAGAGAGGCAGACCCAGGGTGAGGGAAAGGAGAAATCGACCACGCTCTCCTGAGATGCAGGATGCAACAGATGTGGTTTAAATGATGGCATTGGGTGTGGAGAGCAGTGACCTTACCCGATCACTCGTGCATACCATCAGTGGGGTGAGTGATGAGGTAACGGGACTGTCGGGAGAAATAACAGTAATGGGAACGATTTCCGGGAACATCAGTGAGAGAATCGTGTCCTTGAGGGAGGTAATGTCGGAGGCAGTGGGAACGACGGCACAGGCCATCAGGGAGGGCATGTGTGGGTAGCTGCTGCAATAAGAGAACACAGCCAGGCTATGCGCCATTGACAGAATCAATTGCCACTCCCGCTGCAATCCCCGCACCAGCCTCTGAAGAGACCCAAGCCGGGCCCTCCACATTATCACCTGCCGCCCCCCCCCCCCCCCGCCCAATGAAGAAATGCACATTCACCGAGATGTGGATGAGAGATGGGTGCAGCCTTTCTTTGCTGCTGTTGTTGTTGATACTGTTCTAATGGTTTTCAAATTGAAAGTTTTTTGTAAGTTATGTAAATTTACAACTTTATAAGTGATCAAAGTTTTTAAGTGATCTTAAAGAGTCATATTAAAGTTAAGTTTGATACAAGAATTATTTTATTACACTAAAGTGTAAACGTTTCAATAAAATATAATTTACATTAAAACTGAATCATGTTCCATTAACACAACACAACATTTAGGAACAGCTGCAAAAAATAAACATGTCCATGTGGCATAGTTGTCGCTGAGCCCCCAGCCATCAGTAAAGCGTTCACGGATGAGCTGCTGGCGCAAGGTTCGAGCAATCGTTAAAGGAGCACGATGGTCCGCCCTCCTCCGACATTGTGCTCCGGCCTCAGGCACTTGCATGGTTTCCTGATCGTTGCCATCATCCTCCTCCAGCTCCTCCTCCTGCTCGTCACCTGCATCTTCAAAATCATTATCATCAGGCACTCTCACCGCAGGTGGGTTGTCTTCTTCCACTATCAGCTGCTGCTGCCTCATGATGACTAAGGCATGCAGCACACAATAGTGAACTGACCGACAATCTCGGGAATATTGCAGGTAACCTCCGGAATGGTCCAGGCATCAGAAACGCTGTTTCAAGATGCCAATGGTCCTCTCTATGATGCTGCGTGTCGTAATGTGCGACATGTTGCATTGATGGTCAGCTTCCGTCTGGGTTCTGCGTAGGGGCCAGGCTGTACCTTTGTCTCCCTGTAGACAGCTCTGCCTTCTGGTTGCTGCTCAGACATGCCAGATATAATGCTGTCATGTAGGATGAATGCATCATGAGTGCTGCCAGGGTATCTTGCATCGACTGATATGATGAGATGCATGTTGTCACACACGAGCTGCATATTAATGGAGTGGAAGCCTTTTCTATTCCTGAACTGCTCGGCATCCTTCACAGGTGCTTGCAAGGCACTGTGGGTACAATCAATGCAGCCCTGTACCTTTGGGAAGCCAGCAATCCTTGAGAACACCCCACAGCCCTGTCATGGATTGTGGTCATTGGGAACTTGATGAAGTGATTCCTCCACGCATACAGTGCAGCCGTGACCTGGTGAATGGAGACATGTATTGCATGTTGAGAGATGGCGCACATGTCTAGAGTTGTATCTTGAAACGATCCCGAGGCATAGAAGGAAAGTGCAACTGCAACCTTCACTTCAACAGACAAGGCAGTCCACCTGCCGCTTCTCGGCTGTAAATCTGGTCTCAGCAACTATAAGATTTCACAGACAACTTCTCTGCGGAAACGCAACCTTCTGACAATCTGCCTCACTCAGGTCCAGGTACGAACGCTTGAGTTGAAATTGTCGAGGTGGGTAAGGCCTCCTGCCCAGCAGCCGATGGGTTCTGATGCGATGAGCTCCAATCAATTCTCTCCTATGTAGCACAATGATGCCGAACCGTTGCAAAATTCGTGGCATTGATATTGCTGCACCCATACTTAAAGTAAAAGTTAAACTTTCAAAGGTCAAAGAAGATGAAAAATGGCTGCAAAGCAGGCAGCACAGCAGAGTTTTGCACTCTTACTCTTTCTCCCCCCCCCAAAGTATGTATATGGACCAAACCCAAAGGTCTTTTGTTCTCTCCCTCTCCCGCCTTCAGTCATGTGACTTCTCTCTTCCTCCTCGTCCATCCCCACCCCCCCCCCCCCCCCAAAAAGCCTGGTTCATTCCTGTGGCCTGTGTGTTCCGTCGAGCCCAGCCTCCCTTTAAGTTAATTCCTGCAACCTCTGTGTTCTGCGAGCCCAGCCTGCTGTGTTATGCGACCCTGTGCTCTCTCTCCCGCCCGGGTGCCCCACCCACCTGCACCTATCCCTGGCCGAGTGGCCTCTTGCACCAGCCGGCCCGCTGACTTTCCAGGCCGAGTTATGAAAGTTTTATTTTTTATTTATTATTGATGGTTTTTATGCTTCTTGAATGTTGTTGTGAAGGTGTTTAGTGCTTTGCAAGGTCCTCTCCGCTTCCCTCCCCCCCACCCCCACCATCTCTAGCTACCTGCGCTGATTTCTTAACTCTCCTCAAGGGTTTTCTGTGCGGCCACAAGTGGCCACATTCGCTGGACGCTGTCCTAAGTTAGCTGGCCAAAACGGACGTAGGTGGCTGGTAACACCCCCTTTTGGGGGGGGAAAAAAAAATGAAACAAAAAAAAAATCCTAACTAACTCACTTACACTGGCGCAAATTAAATGTGCAGAATGGGCATTTTTAAGATACTCCAGAAAAATCAAGTTTCTCCAAAAAAAACTGAGCAACTCCTGGGCAAATTTGGGCCCACAGTCTTAGAATAAGGGGCTGCCCATTTAAAACTGAAGAGAAATTTCTTTTCAGAGGGTTGTAAATCTATGGAATTCTCTGCTCCAGAGAGAGCTGTGGAGGCTGGGTCATTAAATATATTTAAGGTGGAGGTCGACGGATTTTTGAGTGATAAGGGAGTAAAGGGTTATGGGGAGCGGGCAGGGAACTGGAGCTGAGTCCATGATCAGATCGGCCGTGATCTTATTGAATGGCGGAGCAGGCTTGAGGGGCCAAATGGCCTACTCCTTCTATTTCTTGTGTTCTTGCGTTCTTAGAAAGTTCACAGGCATCTTCGTGTAAATTGATAAGACCCTGATCTGACGGTTTACCACAGGGCGATGATGAGTACCTCAGAAGCTTGAGAAAAGTGCTAACATCCATTGTCTCGGTCTTTCACTAGCTTGTTCTGCCTCCCAGCATATTGCACCTGACCCCGTGCAGTAGAATGCGTGGCAAACTGGGCTCATTATGTGTGAGGAGGAATGTGCAGCTGTAGTTCTCTCCTGCTGCTACTGAAAGTAGCAGGAATGTGATTTTTTAAGCTGTTTTATTATAAAGTAGTTTAATAAAATGTGTTCTCCTCCTATGTTTAGCAAATCTCCTGTGATGTTACCAGGTGATTTATTTATAGAATCATAGATTGGTTACAGCACAGAATGAGGCCATTTGGCCCATGTGCCAGCTCTCCAAGAGCACTTCAGCTAGTCCCACCCTCCCGCCCTTTTCCTGTAGCCCTGCATTTTTTTTTCCATGATTGAAGCTGCCTCCGTCAGCCTTTCAGGCAGTGAATTCCAGATCCTAACCACTCGCTGCGTTTAGAAAAAAAGTTTTACCTCCTGTTGCCTTTGGTTCTTCTGCCAATCACTTCAAATCTTTGTCCTCTGGTTCTCGGCCCTTCTGCCGACGCTAATTGAATCGGTGAAATTGCATAATTTCAAATTCTTGGCCCCCCTATGTTCAGGTACAAATTATTCAATTGCTGAAATTTGTAAAATAGTTGCTTTGATTATTACTACCTATGTACTCAATTATAGGATCCAAAGGAAAATGGTAAAGGAAATGTTGCAGGTAGCTGAGACGTGTGTACAGGTAATGGAGAGCAATGGTGGAAAGAGGTTGTGTAATTTAGTGTTGGCAGAGTGGTGCAGGAGTCAGGGAGCAGTGAAAGAGCATGAGAGAAGCTGTTGCTTGTTGGGATATTGGAGTAGTCGGTGGGATATTGGAGTACTGGCTTTGTGTCTGGCAAGGATGTGTTGGAGTCACTGGAAGATGCTGATGTAAGCCAGGATTCGATTGCATTGGGAAAGGAGGTCCGAGTATTATTAAGGAGGTTCTGGAGACTGGGAGCAGTGTGATGTGACTACCGATGTCTCAGGGGTTCTGGAGTCTGCCAGGAAGGGTGTGGGGCTGCTGAGCAAGGGGTACAGTGATGTGGAAGGATTAAGGAGCTGGATGTCGAAGAGCATTAGGAAGTCCAGTGTTGCACGACTGGTGGGAATCTGGAGTCTAGCAGTACTATGGAATGCAACAGAATATGAGCCTTCCTACATTAATCCCTCCATTCCATTCCCACCTCATGTCAGAAGTAGGGTGGAGCTAGTTTCCGAGCATTAAACTGAAACCAGCCCTTAGCTGATTGAAGTGCTTACTGCACTTTGACAAATACACCAAAACACAGTAAATACTTTCAACAACTTTGTGCTGTGAAATCAATGTTAAGTGGGATTTGGTATGAGTGAGCGAATACCAAGGTAAAGATGGAATTTGGGGCAAACAACAGGCATGAGTGAACAAGGGAATTCGGGGTGGTGCTATGGATAGTGCCCCAGCAACACTTGTCTTGGAAATGGAGGTGGGAAGCCTCTGTCGAGGTAAATGTGTAATAAATAAATCTGAACATAACTGAAAGTAGGTGTGACACTTGCAGGAACTCTGTACTATATGCAAGACTTTTAATATGATCTCATAATGGGGAAATGTATTTCGGTATAGAATTAAAATATTGTCAGTCCTCTCTGTTCCTACAATTCTGGCCTCTTGTGCATCCCTGACTTCCTTTGCCCCACCGTTAATGGCCGTACCTTTAGCTGTTTAGGCACTAAACTCTGGAATTCCCTTCATAATCTTCTCTGCCTCTCCACCTCTCCTCCTTTAGGACATTACTGAAAAACCTACCTCATAGACAAAGCTTTCGGTTACATGTTTTAATGTCACCTTTGTCTCCGTGTCAATTTTTTTGTCTGATTTATGTTTCTGTGAAGCATCTGGGACATTTTGCTAAGTTAACGATGCTGTATAAATGCAAGTTGTTGTTGTACTGTGAAGAGTGTTAAAGCATATCGCCCTCCAGATATGAGGTCATTTCTTTTCATTATGAAATACCTCATTTACACGTTGAATTAGTAAAAATCAGACGTGAAAGAAACCATTCTTTATATTGCTCTGCTGTCGCGCCGAGAAAAAGTAATTTACTGTTTGAATGGAAATTTCCAGTTGGTAGGACTTTTGGGTTAGAAGATTGAAGATTGGAAACCCCAGATCAGAACTTGGCTCAGAATCTGCACTGACAATCCAGTGCAGGACTGAGTGAATGCTTCATAGATGGGCGTGCAGTCCTTCAGACATAAGAACGTACATAATAACATAAGAAATAGGAGCAGGAGTACTCCAGGTGTGGTCTCACCAATGTCCTGTAGAGTTGTAGCAAGACTTCCCTACTTTTATACTCCATCCCCTTTGCAATAAAGGCCAACATTCCATTTGCCTTCCTAATTACTTGCATGCTAACTTCTTGTGTTTCATGTACAAGGACCCTCAGATCCCTCTATCACAGCATTTTGTAATCTCTCTCCATTTAAATAATTTGCTTTTTTATTTTTCCTACCAAAGTGGGTAACCTCACATTTTCCCACATTATACTCCATCTGCCAATTTTTTGCCCGCTCACTTAGCTTTTCTATATCCCTTTGCAGATTCTTTGTGTCTTCACGCCTTGCTTTCCCACCTATCTTTGTATCATCAGCAAATTTGGCTACATTATGCGTAGTCCCTTCATCCAAGTCATCAATATCGATTGTAAATAGTTGAGGCCCCAGCATCCCATTAGTTACAGTTTGCTAACCTGAAAATGAAAACCTGAAATAATCTTTTATGTGGCACTTCATCGAATTCCTTCTGGGAATCCATATACACTTTATCTACCCAGCTTGTTACATCCTCAAAGAACTCTAGCAAATTTGTCAAACATGATTTCCCTTTCATAAAGCCATGCTGACTCTGCTTGACTGCATTATGATTTTCTAAATGTCCTGCTTCCACTTCCTTAATAATGGAGTCCAGCATTTTCCCAATGGCGGCTGTTAGGCTAACTGATCTATAGTTTCATGCTTTCTGTCTCCCTCCTTCCTTAAATAGGAGCGTTACATTTGCGGTTTTCCAATCTGCTGGGACCTCTCCAGAATCCAGGGAATTTTGGTAAATTACAACCAATGCATCCACTATCTCTTCAGCCACTTCTTTTAAGACCCTAGGATGCAGGCCATCCAAGTCCAGGGGACTTGTCCACCTTTTAGTTCGATTATTTTGCCGAATATCTTTTCTTTAGTGATAGTGATTGTATTAAGTTTCCCCCCTCTCTATAGCCCCTTGATTATCTATTATTGGGATGTATTTAGTGTCTTCTACCGTGAAGACCGGTACAAAATATTTGTTCAGCAGTCTCTGCAAATTCCCCCATTAATTCCTCAGTCTCGCCCTCTAGGGGACCAACATTTACTTTAGCTAACTCTCTTCCTTTTTATATGCCTGTAGAAGCTCTTACTGTCTGTTTTTATATTTCTTGTTCGTTTACTCTCATCTATCTGCTTTCTCTCTCTTGCACTCTTTTTGGTCACTCTGTGCTGGTTTCTAAAAATTTCCCAATTCTCTGGCCTACCACTAATCTTCAACATTTATATGCCTTTGTTTTTTAATTTGATACCATCCTTAACTTCCTTAGTTAACCACAGATGGTTCATCCTTCTTGTAGAGTCTTTCTTTCTCACTGGAATATATCTTTGCTGAGAGTTAGGAAATATCTCCTTAAATGTCTGCCACTGCTTATCTACTCTCTTACCCTTTAATCTATTTTCCCAGTCTGCTTTAGTCAACTCTGTCTTCATACCTTTGTACTTACCTTTTATATAAGTTCAGGACACTAGTTTGAGACCCAAGTTTCTCACCCTCAAACTGAATTTGATATTCTAACATGCTATGAGCACTCTTTCCTACAGGATCCTTTACTATGAGATCATTCATTAATCGTATCTCATTACACATTATCAGATCTAAAATAGCCTGCTACCTGGTTGGTTCCACAACATATTGTTCTAAGAAACCATCCCGAACGCACTCTATGAACTCGTCCTCCAGGCTACCTTTGCCAATTTGATTTGTCCAATCTATATGAGAATTAAAATTACCCATGATTATTGCAGTACTTTCCTTACAAGCCTCCATTATTTCTTGATTTAATACTATGCCCTGCAGTATAGCTACTGTTGTGGGGGGCCTATAAACTACTCCCACCAGTGACTATTTTCCCTTATGATTTCTCATCTCCACCTAAACTGATTCCACATCTTGATTTTCTGAGCCAATATCATTTCTCACTACTGCACTGATCTCATCTTCTATTAACAGAGCTACCCCATCTCCTTTTCCTTTCTGCCTATCCTTCCAAAATGTAAAATATCCCTGAATATTCAGTTCCCAGCCTTGGTCACCTTGCAACAACATCTCTGTAATGGTTATCAGATCAGACCCATTTATTTATATTTGTGCTGTCAATGCATCTATCTTGTTGCGAAGAACTTTTAATTTTGTTGTGACGTTAAACATGTTTGTGGGGATATTAAAGGATCCAATGACACTATTCAAAGCAGAGCAGGGAGTTCTGTGTCCTGCCAATGTTTCTTCCTTGCCCAGTACCACAAACTATTAACTTACCATTCATCTTATTGATACTGCTGGGACTGTTGAGTTGTCTCTGCTTTGTAGCCCAAGACAACTTATGTTTATGTACGTCACTAGTCCTTTAGCATTTATGCTTACCTGCAGATGCACAGCTCAAGAATCAAGTAGACGAATGATAAAATATGGAAGAAGGAAGAACTTATATTTATACAGCACTTTTCACAACCTCAGGACACCCCAAATGTTTCATAGCCAAGTGTAGTCACTGCAGCAAGTCTTTATGTCTAGAGGACTAGAATACAAGGGGGTAGAATTTGTGCTGCAGCAATACAAAGCCCTGGTTAAATTACAGCTGGATTGCTATTGAGTGGTTCTGGGCATCACACTGGAGGTCTTGGAGGGAGTGCAGCGTAGGTTTGCCAGAATGATCCCTGGACTCCCAAGGGTTTAATGACGATGATAGATTACATAAATTGGGGTTGTATTCCCTAGAATTTAGTCGGTTATGGGGTGATGTGATCGACCTTTTCAAGATATTAAGGGAACAGATAGGGTAGTTAAAGAAAAACTATTTCTGCTGGTTGGGGAGTCGAGGACTCGGAGGCATAGTCCAAAAATTAGAGCCAGACCTTTCAGGAGTGAAATTTGGAAACCCTTCTACATATAAAAGGGTGGTTTGGAACTCTCTGCCGCAAACTGCAATTGATGCGAGATCAATTGTTAATTTTAAATCTGAAATTAATAGATTTTTGTTAACCAAAGGTATTAAGGAATATGGGCCAAAGGAGGGTATATGGATTTAGATCGCAGATCAACCATGATCTCATTGAATGGCAGAACAGGCTTGAGGGGCAATATCCCGTAGGAAATAGCAGAATCCAATTAATGCATATATATTTCTAACTTTGTTGCAGGTGCTTCAATGTTGACGTGCTGTAAGTAGGAATAATTATTCCTGTTAATGTCTGTAATGACTGTTGAGCTGTGATCTTACATGTCGGAAGACAAAATATATGACACTGAAGAAGGTAGATGCCATCAATACAGCCCGAAGGCCTCTTGGAGTAAATAAATGACTGGCATCCTTACTCATTGCTTTTTGCAGCATGAAGAGGCATTTTTACAACTTTGTAAATCACAAGTTGCGATGGTTTTGCATCAACTGCTTGAGTCTTGGCAAGGCCAGCATTTATTGTCCATCCCTAATTGCCCTCATTTTTTTCTCAATCAATTTCTTGGTCCTCCTTTGCTGAATTCTAAAATCCTCCCAATCCTCAGGCTTACTACTCTTTTTGGCAACATTATAAGCCCGTTATTTTGATCTAATACTATCTTTAACTTCTCTTGATAGCTATGGTTGGACCACATTTCCCATGGGATTTTTGTGCCTTAAAGGAATCTATGTTGTAAATGATGTATTAATTCTTTAAATGCTTGCCATTGCTTGTCTTGACTGCTCGTCCCTGCACTGAACAGCAAGCCCTGGGATGAATAGGATTCAAACTGAGGCCAGCGGGAGATTTTATGGAATACTTGCCTTTATTAGCCGAGGCATGGAATACAGGAACAGGGAGGTTATGCTTGAACTGTATAGAGCACTAGTTGGGCCACAGCTAGAATACTGCGTGCAGTTCTGGTCGCCGCATTGCAGGAGGGGTGTGATTGCACTGGAGATGGTGCAGAGGAGATTTACGAGGATGTTGTCTGGACTGGAGAATTTTGGCTATGAGGAAGGATTGGATAGGCTGGTGTTGTTTTCTTTGGAACAGAGGATGCTGAGGGGCAACCTTATTGAGATGTATAAAATTATGAGGGGCCTATTTCCCTCAGCAGAGGGGTCAACAACCAGGGGCCATAGATTTAAAGTAATTGGTAGGAGGTTGAGAGGGAATATGAGGGGGAATTTCGTCATGCAGAGGGTGGTGGGGATTATGGAACTCACTGCCTGAAAGGGTGGTAGAGGCAGAAACCCTCACCACATTTAAAAAAAAATGCTTGGATGTGCACTTGAAGTGCCGTAACCTACAGGGCGATGGACCAAGTGCTGGAAAGTAGGATTAGGGTGGAGAGCTCTTTGTCGGCCGGCGCGGACACGATGGCCCGAAATGGCCTCCTTCCGTGCTGTAAGTTTCTATGATTTAAGAAACAGTCAGGCACAAGCTCAAATTTGTAATGGCAGCAGCTTAAATTTATATAGCATTCCTTGTGTGCCGGGAAATGTCTCAAAGCACTGCACAATGAGGTGGACATAGAAAAGAGAGGGAAAAGTAGAGAGGCTAGGATGGGGAACCAAAAGCTTCTCAAAGAGGAGGGTTTTGAGGAAGTCTTTTTGAAAACTGGGAAGGTAACAAGGCAGAGGGAACTGGAGAAACTGTTCCTAACGGCAGAAGCGTAGGGCCCAAGTTTCGAGCCGCGCCGAGAACGGCGCAGTCCCGACCTGGACGCCCGTTTTTCGCACCACAAAGTGTGCCTAAAAAAAAAACTTCCAGATTCTCCAGCTCCCTGCAGATCATTTGCAGCTCGGCGCAGCGCAGCAGGAGCTGTAGGGGGCGGAGCTAGGTCCCTGCGCTGAAAACAGTGCCGGGACCTCTGCACATGTGCGCTACAGTGGGCGTGCATGTGCAGTAGCTCCAGGTGCCCAAAACTGTGTGGGAGGGGCCGAAGCACGCAGCTCCTAGCCCTGGCCGAATGACGTCACTGGGGCTGCGTGAATAAGGCTCCTCCCACGGCCAGCTCCTGCTTCCTCCTGACCCGACTCGACTCCCGCTTCCCGCTTCCCGCCCTCCGCCTCCCGCCTCCGAACCCGACCCCGACACCGACCCGACTCCCGCTTCCCCCCCCCGCGCCTCCAGACGGGACCTGACACCGACCCGACTCCCGCTTTCTGTTCCTAAGTGAAACTGTTCTAACTGACTAGAACTGGAGCAAACTAAATGGCGAGAATTCCGATTTCTAAGATACTCCGTTCTAAAAATCAGGAGCAAATCATGTCGAAACTTGGGGCCGTAGTGACTGGATAAGCAGCCACTAGTGGTGGGCTGGAGGGAGCGAAGGAGAAGTCCAGTGTATGAGATGTGGGAACATAAGGCAGGATATCACTAAATGAGGTTACATATGTGCAGGAGTGGGCCGTTTGGTCCCTCGAGGATGTTCCATCATTCGATTGGATCACGGACGATTCCCATTTACCCGCCTGAATGCTCTTGCCTAGCAAAAATCTAGCAATCTCAGTTTTGACATTTTCTACTGACCCCCAGCCTCAACAGTTTCTTGGGGGCAGAGTTCAGATATCCACTACCCTTTGTGTGGGGAGGTACTTCCTTCATCGCCCTTGGATGGCCGAGCTCTGGTTTTGGCATTGTGCCCCCTGGTTCTGGACTCCCCCACCAGTGGAAATAGTTATTTATCAACTCCTTTGATCATCTTAAGCACCTCAATTATATTGCCCCTTAATCTTCTACATCGGCCATGCAGCGATTTGAAAACGAGCATGAGAATCTTGCAATTGACACGCTGGAGCACAAGGCACTAAATGAACTTGGAGGGGGTGGCATCGGGACACGAGCTACAGTATTTTAAATGACCTGAACCTTGTGGAGAGGCCAACGAGGATCGCATTAGAGAAGTTGAATGCCGGGTCGGGCTCCACGCTCTGCAGGTCCAACATGGCGGCCCCGACCTGCGGGAATCATTGGCAGGTCGGGGTTCAGGAGGGCGACAGCTGTGAAGAGGGTGATTGGATTGGACATCACCAAGGTCCAGGTAGCTGATTGGAGCGTGGGTATGTATAGCAGGTGCGGCGAGGTCAGAATGAAGGAGCGGCGAGAGATTGCAAAGCAACGTGATCGGGGCCCAGAAGAGGCGAGGGCCCAGGAGCAACATTGGCCTGCCCACACTGCAATATGTGTGCACACTTGGTCCGTGCAGCAGAGCTGGTCTCCAGTTGTCTTGGTTAATCCTTGCCACTGGACCAAGAGCTAGCTCTGTCAAGCCCATGTGGTGGCTGATGGGCAACGGTCACCACACATTAATAAAAATCCACGCACAGGCATCTTCCACCCTTCAACATGTAGTTCAGGACCTGGAATATTCCTTCATTGAAACACCTGTGAACTCATCCCTTTTTGGCATGGAAGCAAGTCATTCTTGATACGAGGGACCGCCTATGGTGATGATGATGACAGTCATACCTTTTAATGCAGTTTCCCAATTTGCCTTGTCCAACTTTCCCCTCATACCTACGTAGCTTGCTTTGTTTAGGTTTATAACCCAGTTTCGGATTTAACTAAATCGCTTTCAGACTCAATATAAAGTTCTATCATATTATGGTCACTCTTCCCTAAAGGTCCCTTTACTACAAGGTTATTCATGAACCCTTTCTCATTGCACAATACTAGATCTAAAATGGCCTGTTCCCTAGTTGGATCTTCAACATACTGATCTAGAAAACTATTTTGTATACATTCCATGACCTCAACCTCCACGCTTTTACTGCAAATTTAGTTTGCCCAGTCTATATGTAGATTAAAGTCTCCCGTGATTACTGTATTACCCTTGCTATTTGTGATGATGAAGGAACGGCGATATATTTCCAAGTCAGGATGGTGTGTGACCTGGAAGGGAGCCTGCAGGTGGTGGTTTCCCATGCAGCTGCTGCACTTGTCCTTCAAGGTGGTAGAGTTCACGGATTTTGAAGGTGCTGTTGAAGAAGCCTTGGCGACTTGCTGCAATGTATCTTTCAGATGATGTACACTGCAGCCACTGCACCGGAGGAAATGAATGTTTAAGGTGTGGATGAGATGTTAGTTAAGCGGGATGTTTTGATCTGGATGGTGTCGAGCTTGTTGAGTGTTGTTGGAGGTGCATTCATCCAGGTAAGTGGAGAGTATTTCATTACACTCCTGACTCATCCCTTGTAGATGGTGGAAAGGCTTTGGGAAGTTGGGAGGTGAGTCATTTGCTGCAGAATACCCCGTCTCTGACATACTCTTGTCTTTACAGTACATATATGGCTGCTCCAGTTAAATTTCTGGTCAATGGTGACCCCCCCCCCCCCCCCCCCCCCCAATAGGATGTTGATGGTGGGTAATTCGATGATGGTAATGCAGTTGAATGTCAAGGGGAGTTGGTTAGACCCTTACTTGTTGGAGATGGTCTTTGCCTGACACTTGTACGGCATGAATGTTACTTGCCACTTATCAGCCCAAACCTGAATGTTGTCCAGGTGTTGCTGCATGTGGGCATGGACTGCTTCATTATCTGAAGAGTTGTGAATGGAACTGAGCACTCTGCAATCATCAACAAACATCTACATTTCTGACCTTTTATGATGGAGGGAAGGTCATTGATGAAGCAGTTGAAGATGGTTGGGTCTGGGATACTGCCCTGAGAAACTCCTGCAGTGATGTGCTGGGGCTGAGATGATTGGCTAACAACCACACCATCTTTCTTTGTGCTTGGTATGACCCCAGCCTGTGGAGAGCTTTCCCCCTATTTCCATTGACTTTACTTGGACTCCTTGATGCCACACTCGGCCAAATGCTGCCTTGATGTCGAGGGCAGTCACTCTCACCTCACTCCGGAATTCAGCTCCTTTGTCCATGTTTGGACCAAGGCTGTAATGAGGTCTGGAACCCAAACTGAGCATCAGTGAGCAAATTACTGGTGAGTGCCGCTTGGTAGCACTGTCGACGACCTTTCCATCATTTGTTGATGATTGAAAGTCGACTGATGGGCTGTGATTGGCCGAATTGGATTTGTTCTGCTTTTTGTGAACAGAACATATCTGGGCAATGTTCCACTTTGTTGGGTCGATGCCAGTGTTGTAGCTATACTGGGACAGCTTGGCTTGAGACGTGGCTAGTTCTGGAGCACAAGTCTTCAGCACTACAGCTGGGATTTTGTCGAGACCCATAGCCTTAGCTGTCACACGGTGTGAATCGAACTGGCTGAAGACTGGCTTCTGTGATGATTGGTGCGTCAGAAGCAGGCCGAGATGGATCATCCACTCGGCACTTCTGCTGAAGAGGGTTGCAAATGCTTCAGCTTTGTCTTTTGCACTCGTGTGCTGGGCTCCGCCATTATTGTCGATGGGGATGTTCATGAAGCCTCCTCCCATTAGTTGTTTTGTTGCTCACCATCATGCTTGACTGGATGTGGAAGAACTGCAGAGCTTTGATCTGGTGAGTTGATTGTGGGATCGCTTAGCTCTGTTTACAGCATGTTACTTCCACTGTTCAGCATGCATGTAGTCCTGTGTTGCAGCTTCCCCAGGTTGACACCTCATTTTTGGGTACGCCTGGTACTGCTCCTGCTGTTCTGCATTCCTTATTGAACCAGGATTGGTCCATTGGTCTGATTTTAATGGTAGAGTGAGGGATATGCCAGGCCATGAGATGACAAATTCTGCTGATGGCCCATAACTTTTGAGTTACTACATCTGTTCTGAATGTATCCAATTTAGCACGGTGGAGAGCAAGTCTGGTCTTTTTCTCACCCGTGCCTAACACTCTGAACTTTTCAGCAGTGGTCACTGTATAATCATGGTATATTTTTGATTTCATCCTCTTTTCTTCCCTCCCCGCCCCACCCCCAACTACCTTATAAGCTACCAATGCCAATTTATAGTACCTTTGTTGCTCTTCTAGCTGAGATCAGCCAACTTAAGCTTGTTGGAGCTCTATTTTAAAAATGATGATCAAAGTTTTATGAGGGCAGAAACATTGTTGTGCATTTTATTAAATTAACCAAAAATTTTCTTTTTATAATTATGTAGTGCCAAAAATGTATTTTTTATCAGTGTTCGGTTTATATCTCATTGCTAGAAACAGTATGCAAGAGGTTAACATCCAATGTCACACTGAGTACTTCTCGATAGAGAAGCTGTCAGTTGAGTTCAGACAGGCTGGCTTGAAAGGTTTCCACAAGGTATGAGTTTAAGGCATGCACGTGTCTAAAGTATTAGTTGTTTCATTAGCCAGGGCAATCGCATTGAATCACAAACATGCTAACCATTGTTACAGAATGGTTGTTCATTCAATAAAGATGCCTGACTCTTGAGCTGCAGTCATTAACCACTTCAACTTCAAATAAGTTTGAATGGTATTGCTGTGGGCAAGCATGTCTTGCAATGATCATCCCGAGGAATCCTGGTACAGATCAAAGAATCAGGCCAGCATGTGGTCGTGGATTTGATTCACAGCTATGTTTGAGACTTTTTCAAGTGGAGACTGATGGGCAGTGAACTTCTTTGACAGGCAGCTCTGTGGACCGGACAGTTCAATTATAGGCTTATATTGAGCTTCATTGGTCAGTGATTGAGGTTTGTAGTCAACAACCTGAGCTGTGTTTTAAATTTTTGTACTGCTGCAGCAGAGGAACTAAGCCAGATTGAATCTTCAGCAAGTTTAAAGTCTATGTTTCGAGACAAAGCGAGTGGTGTCTTTATTATTTTATGTATCGAATGTAGAGAAATGTAAATTTTCCTGTTCATTTATTTTTCTTATTTAAGTAAAACCATTTGTTGTTCAGAACCTGAGAATTGGTCTGGTAAAATCACATTCAGTCTGCTTTCTGAAGAGAAGAGAATCACACGGGCTCGCTCCAGTAGCCGGTGCCTAGAGTAAGCATTCTCCGTTATGATCCTTGGGTTTTGCTATCCATTACCTAGATGGTGGCAGAAAAGGGCGCACCCCGGATCACTGAGGTCGTAAGGACTGCTTGCATGTGTGGTCAACCTTTGTGAACCCAAGAAAGTATCGAGCATGAAAACCCCAAAACGTGACCTGTGGCATAAATGTGTCTCTCAATTAGATTGTTAGTGGACAGCTTTTGTGGTTTGCAAACACTGAAAATTATATACAGGAATACAAAACTTATGGAAATTAGAAGACAATCCTGTTTACTGCAGCTCTATCTAAAGCTAATGTTATGTTTCTTTTTCTGTTCTAGTTTTTAAAGACCATTGTCCAACGTATTCTGTATGGCCTGTTCTTAACTGTGGCCTCAACCTAGAATTGGTGATCTGAAGTCCACGGTCCCTGGAAGCTGAGAGTTTACAGAGGGTTGAGCTTCGTAGCGATGAAGAGCATTGACCGCAAAAATGCAATCCAAATCCTGACCAGCCGAGAGCGCGGCTCCCAGGAGCTGGGCTGTCAAAGATGCTTGGAGGAGCTGGTGGAGGACAAGACACGATGGATGCAATGGGAAAGTCAGGTGAGCAACATCAGCAGCCTTCATTGTTAATACTAAACCAGCTTGTTTCATTTTTGAGTTGCAGGCTCTCAAGTATGTAAAAACTGTTGATTTAATTCTACTTGGGCATGTTTCTTTGCTTCAGATTATTTCCAGGGGTGCCCTCCATTTTATATTCAGGTTGCTTGAGCATAATCGTCCCTTATGGAATGATGACTACGGCCAGAATGTCATTGGATAGTGGTCAGCAGTGGTAGCCCTGACTGCATTTTTACCCAAAGTTCAACTGCCAACCAGTTGAGAATGGTTATCTGAACTCTTGGGGCTTTATTAAAAAAAAAAGGCTTGCGAGACCAAGGAAATTATTTTTTGAAAAAGCACCAGAATCGTGCTTTTTTTTTAATACAGAAAGCCAACATAACTGGAGCTATGAAAAATAAAGGAGCACAACACAGGCTTTTGGAGTTTTTTTTTAAAAAGCAATACAACAGGAGCTGTTGAAAAGCAGCACTACTGGGCAGTTAAATTAAGCAGCATAATAGAGGCAAGTAATACAGCAATGGAGGCCGGAGGGGAGAGCGGGCGGGCGGTGGGTGTGTACTTAACTCCAAATTGATTGCTGGCACTAGATATAAAGATATATATGCAATGTTATTTTTTTCAGTACATTAAACGTAGTGCAATCCGTACACTTGGAGACTGTGCTAATGGCATGCAGCAGGCCCAGCTTCTCAAGCGAGCAGAGGACGTCTTGGCCACAGTGTGCATGGGCTGTTTTACTTCCACATTGGAAAACACTGAATTATTAGAAGTTTTAAGTGCTTTGCAGTGAAGTTGTAGTTTAGAAGATGCCGACCCAGTGTCTGTTGCCAACTTTGAGGTTGGTGACCTGTGGGGGTTGATTGTAATGGGAAGGAAGAAGGAGATTGAATTTTCAAGTTCCGTTAATGTTGAATCCAAGCTTTCTCCCATTCTCGCAATATAATTCTAAAGCGTGAGGATAGGCAATTTGACTGAAGCACTCGACCATAAGTCAGTCCGCTGCACTCAATCATCATCTACTGCGCAATTTTCCTCACTGCGATTTGATATGTGTCGGGCAGCACGTTTCACTCCGTTGATAAGGAAATCCCTTGCGAGTCTGTGGACTCTGAAGCTTTATGGTAGTCTTTTAAAATGGCAGTTTTTCCTGCTTTCTGATAACATCCCAGAACAGCACATGGAGGTAACAGATAATTTCTTCCCCTCTTTTTACAGTTTGCATTTTTTCCCTTCCATGTACCCTAGCACTTCCCCCAAATGGTGCAGATGAAATTGGGATTTTGGGTTCGTGCTATACTAGATTGGTCCAGGTTGATGTAGATTAATATGCCAGTTCATGAAAATACTTTTATCAGTGATGCTGCTTGTGAGGAGTCTTCTTGTGCCTTGCTTCCTGTTTCTTCTTCTGCCCTGAGGTTTGACTGATGCTGCGGTGTGATTTCAGTGTTGTTGGGAGGTACCTCTAGTGTCTCATGTAAGTTTCCGCTCTTCATCCATGAGGATCACCAACCTTCAACCACAGCGGAGTCTTTTTTTTTTCCCCGCACCTGGTCATACACACATATAGTTCAGCAGGGTATGCTGGCTGGCAATTGGCAGCAGGAACCTTGACCACGTTTTTTAATCCTTTTCTATTCCAGGGACACTGAAGTACTTGTAAAGTCGCGACTCCTGTTGTGGCTGAAACCAGCTAACTGCACAGGTGGAGACTTGAGCTGAGAACCTTCTGATCTGTAAGGTTTAATACTGCAGTGATCACTGGGCTATTAGCAGCAGGGGCTTTGTAACTGTTTTCTAATAGAGGAACTGCAATTCTTGGGCAAATTGTATCAATGGTGTGACACAGCAGTATCATGAAAGATGAATTTGAGAGAAATATTCCAGTGTATTGGGTATTGTGTCTTCATTGAGTTGTTTTCTTTTTACAGAAAGTAGAACTTCCAGACAGTCCCAGATCAACTTTCCTACTGGCATTTAGCCCAGACAGGTAGGTGGCAACATGACTGAGCTGCTTGCATTGAGCAGCTTTAAAGTAAAATGATCCAATGCTAACTCCTAAAACTATTCCTTATTATTAAAAATGAGTAAGTTTTAAAATTATTTTATTTACAGTTTTGGGACAACGTTGACAAGTGATTCTATCACTTCGTTGTTTCAACAGGATCACAATTTTCACAATGTCCTGTTAATGTAACGGCACTCTGAGGAGATTATAGCTTCAAGCCCCGTTCCAGGATTTGAGCGCATAATCTCGACTGACACTTCTGTGCAGTACTGAGAAAGAACTATATCGTCGATGGCGCTGTCTTTTGAGGAAGGACGTTCTTGCTATTGAGGGAGTGCAGCGAAGGTTCACCAGACTGATTACAGGGATGGCTGGACTGACATATGAGGAGGAGAGACTGGATCAACTGGGCCTTTATGCACTGGAATTTAGAAGAATGAGAGGGGATCTCATAGAAACATATAAGATTCTGACGGAACTGGACAGGTTAGATGCGGGAAGAATGTTCCCGATGTTGAAGTCCAGAACCAGGGGACATAGTCTTAGGATAAGGGCTAGGCCATTTAGGACTGAGATGAGGAGAAACTTCTTCACTGAGAGTTGTTAACCTGTGGAATTCCCTGCCGCAGAGAGTTGTTGATGCCAGTTCATTGGATATATTCAAGAGGGAGTTAGATATGGCCCTTACTGCTAAAGAGATCAAGGGGTATGGAGAGAAAGCAGGAAAGGGGTATTGAGCTGTATGATCAGCCATGATCTTATTGAATAGCGGTGCAGGCTTGAAGGGCCGAATGGCCTACTCCTGCACCTATTTTCTATGTTTCTATGAGACGTTTAACATCTGTAGATTCAGGTGGATGTAGAAGGTTCCATGGCATTAATTCAAGAAGAGCAGGGGGAGTTTTTCCAGTTGCCAGCTTGCCCAGTGTTTATCACCACCCGAAAGATGCTATTTAACAACAACTTGAATTTGCAAAGTGCCTTTAACCTAGCAAAATATCCCAAGGCACATTACAGGAGCATTATCCAACAAAATTTTACACTGAGCCACATGAGATATTGGAACAGGTGACCCGTAATCTTGGTCAATTAATTAGGTTTTAAGGAGCATCCTAAAGGAGGAGAAAGAGATGCAGAGAGCTAGGGCCTAGACAGCTGCATTATGGCCGCCAATGGCAGAGCGATGTAAGTCGGCAATGCACAAGAGGCTAGAATGGAAGTTCATTTATTCTTTCCTTTGTTTCTTAAACATAGGGGTGAGTACTCGGGCGATGTTGAAAGAGGACCTGCTTCAAAAATAAAATTGAAGCTTCATGTGGAAATAATTGTCAATTTCCTCAATTCTTTTGTGAGGTTGCCAACAGTCAATCCCATCAGTATCAAATGAGTTACACTTGTTTATTTTAATTGCATTTTTTTTTAAAAACTGCCTTGAAACGAAGGTCTTCAAAGTTGATGAGCCCTATAGACTTAATGTGTTTGTTTTGTTTTGTTTGGTCTGAAATGATTGCTTTTTAAATAAAGCCTTGTGTTTTGTTGTGTCATCCAGGCATGATTGAACAAATATTAACTTGGAAATTCTTGTAAGGGTAAATATGCTAAACAAGTTAGTTCTTCATGTTATAAAATGTAAAGAAAATTTAAACGAATAGTGGCAGGCTGAAGTTATGTAAGGGAGCCAATGTCCATGCCATTTGATTTGAGAAGTTCCATGAGAAATAAATTTCAATGTAAATAATTGTTTTGTTGCCATCTTCGTTCAATATTCGTGAATATGGTACTTGATTGTAGGACTGTGAAAAATGAGTGTTCGGCCTATTAATAGCAAATACTAAAGGTTTCCCAGTTTTCAGTTTGTGCAGTGACAGTTTTGGGTGCATTGCTGGTAGGTGGTACATGAGACCATTACCGTTTGAACCTTCTTTCACCAGAAGTGGTGAGAGTCCAGCACATAACCAAAACAGTCAACAACTCCCCTGGCCCATGCCCCCTCCCACCCCCACAAGCTTCGTTGTAATCATATATGTATCAAATTATTGTTTATTTGTCTCATCAAAATATATTTTTGTTCAATTTTTTTTTATGTGCTCGACAATGCTTTCTCTTCCCCCGCCTCTCCAACCCAGATGGGATTGAGACTGTGAAGTTGGAAACGGTTTCCCCACTGCATTTCCCACTGGTGGGGGGCGGGGGGGGAACATATGATGAGTCTAAAACCCTTTCAGTTTGGTTTTGGAAATCATGATTTAGTACAATTAACAGCCATTGACACATTGACTACTTTTTTTTAACATTTTCATTTAGGACTTTAATGGCCTCCACCCATGTAAATCACAATATTTACATCACTGAAGTTAAGTCTGGAAGATGTATTCATTCACTGGTGGGTCATAGAAGGACACCTTGGTGTGTGACTTTTCACCCCACCATTCAAGGGCTTGTGGCATCTGGATGTCTAGATGGGGAGGTTCGAATCTGGGATTTACATGTAAGTATGCAAAACCACAGCTCGGGCGAGTGCACGATACGATTCAGGATGAGATTATGCAAGTTAGTGCAAACAACATAATTGATAATACAAGTGCCACAACTGTAAAGTCAGAGCTAATCGGCCAGTAGTGGATGAGAAGGCAAGCATTGACTGTGGGCTTTTATGAGGGAAATGTACTTTTAAAAAGTAATTTTCGATGAGATTTTAAAGAAAGGTACTCGATTTAAGAGCCATAATTGCATATCTTGCCTTTTTGTGGCACTGACTCATGGGTAACTGCCCCTGAAATTTTATCTTGGTAACCAGCTAACTGCAGGTGAAAGAATGGACAGTTCCAGCTATCTGAATCTTCATATAAAACTAATACCATAGAATCATCAAATGCTTGCAGTGCGGAAGAAGGCTATTCGGCTCGTCGAGGCCGTGCAGACTCTCAGCTACTCCCACGCCACTGCCATTTCCCTGTAGCCCTGCAATTTTTTCTCCTTCAGATACTTATTCAACTCCCTTTTTGAAAGATGAAATTGAGCCTGTCTCCACCACCCTTTCAGATTGCCTTCCAGATCTTAACCACTCGCTGTGTAAAAAAAAAAAAAGTTTTTTCTTGCATCGCCTTTGGTTCTTTTGCCAATCACCTTAAATCTGTTTCCTGGTTCTCGACCTTTCTACCAATGGGAACAGTTTCTCTCTATACCCTGTTCAGACCCCTCATGATTTTGAACACCTCTATCAAATCTCCTCTCAATCTTCTCTGCTCCAAGGAGAACAACCCCAGCTTCTCCAGTATATCAACGTAACTGAAGTCCCTCATTTCTGGAATAATTCTCGTAAATCTTTTCTGCACCTTCTCTCAGGCCTTCACATCCTTCCTAAAGTGTGGTGCCCAGAATCGGACACAGTACTCCAGTTGGGGCTGAACAAGTGTTTTGTACTGGTTCATCATAATTTCCACACTCTTGTAATCTATACCTCTGTTTATAAAGCCCAGGATCCTATAAGCCTTTTTAACTGCTTTCTTAACCTGCCCCAACACCTTTAAACAATTTATGCACATATACCCCCAGGTCTCTGGGGTTCATGCACCTCCTTTAGAATTGTACCATTTAGTTTATATCAAAATGCATAATTTCACACTTTTCTCTCAAATGGACCGTTATTGTTTTGTCATAAAATATATATTTTTCCCATCTCTCATTAAATTCTGGGGTACTGCATTGGGTAATGGACATTGACAGTGTTCGACTAAACACAGCATGAATGTTTTTCAATGACTACTTGTTCTTTCAGGGAGGCAGCGAGAGTTGGTTTACTGAGAACAATGTGGCCATAGCATCCTTAGCCTTCCATCCTATGGCACAGCTCCTGTTGATAGCTACTGCAAATGAGATCCACTTCTGGGACTGGAGTCGGCGAGAGCCATTTGCTGTGGTGAAAACTGCTAGTGAAATGGAGCGGGTCAGGTAAGTGTGCACAAGACTGACTCACAGCTATTGCCCATAGCATGTGATGCTTCCTGGAAAGTGTATGTTACTGTATTAATGTGAATACCATGTGTTAAAAATTGTCTTTTTCTGTTGTAGTGGAGCTAAAAATGTGAGCCTTCTGTTTAAAACAAAAGTTTCTTGTTCACAGTTGAAATACTGTTCGTCAGTTCAGTGCATGCATCAATAAGATGAACTTCTGAAAGCTGTTGCATTAAATGAGGTTTTACAAAAACTTAGTGCAGGGTCACAAAAAAACAAAGACTGCTCATAATTAAATCAAATTTAAAACTTCAGGTGTCAGTGGTAGGAAATTATGCACGTTAAGGGATCTTACTGGCTGATTCCATTGGAGTGTATCTAGTTTTCTGTTTTGACAAGCATATTGAAGATGAGAAAGCTACTCAATGTAAACCCTGTGAAGGGATTAGAATGAGTGTCATCTAGTCAAGGCAAGAGAAAAATGTTTAGAATTTACCTTAAACTTCATAATGCAAAGAAAGAGCTATGTTGCTTGGTCATCTCTGATGTGACCTGATCAGGCATGTGGATAACTGATTGTAAAAATGTCTTCTCTTTGTCATTCTAACAAAATACAGAGTTTTGTATGGGCCAGCTGAGTGCTCGTGTATAAGTGCCATATTATTGGTACACTATAGCAGGCAATTTATGTCACAATTGCCTAACGTCATTCTCATCATTTTATTGTGTTCTTGGAAGATGGGTGACATTTGTAAGCTCACTTTTAATTGGTCATGCCTAGATGCCCCAAGAAGATGGCAGTGGGCGATTTTGTTTTTACAACTTAGTGGCCTGCAGAGGGCACATCAGAAAGCATTAAGACTCAACCACGTAGTGTAGGACTTTCCTAAAAGACATGAGTGAACCAGTGAGGCTGTTACTACAATCTGGAAACTTTCATGGTCATTTTATTTTGCTGGTGCCAGCCCACAAATCGCTAAATTTATTGAGTTAAATTTCCTGTCTTGCTATGGTGGTATTTGAACACTCAACCTCTGGATTGCTGACCCAGTGCAGTACTGGTACTGTATACCATGGCCTTCAATACAAGTGTTGTAGTCCTCGAACATCATGTTATGTCCTACTTTAGTTAGGAAACATTGTGAAACTTGCCAAGAAATAAAACAGACATTTGCAACCCTCAGTTAACAATGTGGTAACCAGATACAATTGGCTTCTCTCCTTATCTCCTGTAAACGGTGACATGTGATGATGTCAGTCTCTTGATACTTAGCCCAAGTGATCATTTTCCACGTGTGAATCTATACAGTAATAGGCAATGGGCGATTCAGCCACTGTCAAATCTGATTCGGTTCTTGCCCGATATCCACATGGGTGCTTTGCAGCAGATCGTTGGTTGCCTATCAGGAGTAGGAACTCAGACTATATTTTTTGCAATGTGTTGTGTTTTCCTGAAGATGTGCAAATATGTTATGTGCTTAGGTTTTATTTGAAATTTACCTTTGTTCAATCTCCTGTGTAAATAGATTTATTCCGAACTCTGGAAATGTTCACTCTCCCCCTGAGAATCTGATGGGGTTATTAGTCAAAATATTAAAATTAAGTGACAAGTTGATTGGGAGAAAAAAAAGTGTGTTCCTTTATTTGGTGTCTCAGCTCTCAGTGATGGCGTGAATTCATCACAAAAAGTGTTATCCAGAGTATTGGGAAGGTGTGTTCAGTAGTTCAATCATTATATGGTCTTGGAAGCTCGTGCATCAGATCTTAATTTCTGTTCTATCTAGAAGAGCGAGAATGTAATTAACACACACTGTTCCACCACTGATATTTCACTGTGGGTTATCACAGCTTTGCAGGATAATTACACAGCAAATAACTGATAGCTGAGAGTTCCTTACAAGACTTGTAGTGCAGTTGATTGAGTTGGTGTGAATAATATACTGACCATGAGCAATGTTGCATGGTGTATTATGAACACAGTTCCAGTTGTGTCTTTTTCCCCCTTTCTCCCTTATTAAGTTTAATATCACTTAATTACTTCCTCCTGTTGTGTTACATCATTTATATTGTCACAATACAACTTCCACTTACCTCTGAAGGTCTGCAAGGTCGATGGCATGGTTGGTTACAAATCTCTGAAACCTTCCCAGTTGTACCTTCAAGCAATATGGCTCTCTGTATCTTCCCTCTCAGTACTCATGTACCTAGCAGGGCAATGTTCCTTCCCATTCCCCCCCCCCCCCCCCCATCCACCCCTCCAATCCACCATGCTCTCAAAACATACACCTTTCTACCATTCCTCTTTCTGTTCTCGCAGACACTTGAATCCTCCTAATGTACTGTAACCTACGCTTTGAAACCTCAGTACCACCCTCCCAACCAACCCACCCTCCGCCTGCCTCCCACTACCTGCAGCTAAAACATCCTCTGTATCCTGGGCTTTTGAAATAGCGAAGAAATAATACTAACAACATAGTTCAGTTAACTTTTAATGGTAAAGGCCACTATAAATCAGTGACCCTGATGTATTCCATTTCACTTCCAAAATCTACTGTTTCCATCAAAATCTGTAGAAATTGCATCAAAAATATCACTAGTGCTCCTGCAATGAAAACACAATTTGACATGTTCAACCACTATAAATCAGTGGCCCCGATGTATTCCATTGCATAGCATATTTATTTAATAGTGGTGGGTGGTATGACTAAAGTCTCTAGATTGCAATGTTAAGTATTTTTCTTAATTTTGCAGTCATTCTGTGCTCACAGTATTTATTGAAAACTGCTTTCAGAAGACCATTTTCATCTTGTATCGCTATCAGATTTCTCAACTGCTGTTTCTCCCCATTAGATGCACATTACAATAGCCCAGTGATAATACTGTTTTTGTGTTTTGCAGGCTGGTAAGATTCGATTCACTGGGACACAATCTCCTGACTGCAATTGTCAATCCTTCCAACCAGCAGGTGATTTCTGGCTTTGTATATTACCAGTCTTTTGAGTTTTCTGGTAGACAATTTGACGAGTACTGATCCAGGTTCAGTCACTGAACTAGCTGAGCTATCTGAGCTATCTGGCCTCAGCCGCAGTGACAGTAGGCATGTTACAGTTGGCCTCAATGCCACTAGAAAATCAGCCAGTATTTCCATTTCTGATTGCTATCTAGCAACCCATGTTGGCAGTGTTCATGTGTGGATATCAGGAGAGGACAATAAATATGTATTTGTTTTGTTTCCTTTATGGTTGAATACCCTGCTAAAACTCAGTCGAGGTTTACTCATGAAGAATAGTGATGGTTGTGGTATTGAAAGATGTATTGCATCTACAGAGCTGTAACCCAATAAGGAATCACTGCATTCAGGAGAGTGGAGGCAAATGGACAAAAGAATGGATCGTGTAGAGTTAATTTAATAAAACAATTAACACTCAAATGCGTACAAACAAATAAAATAGATTGAAAGAAAATGGATGCTTTTGAAGATCGGCTCTTGGCCCAGATGCTATCCAAGAATACGAAAATAAAGAAAGAAGTAGGAGGGACAATGTTGGAAATTTTGTAAAGCTTATTGGATGCTGGGATGGCACCCAATGGCTGGAAGATGACTGATTTCAATCTTTCAAAAATGATCAAAAGCATGGACCTGAGAATTTACAGCAGTTGGCTTTGCATCAGTGGGGAGGAGAGAGGCAATTCAGGAGCACCTAGCATGATGAAGGAATAATTCTATGCCACTTGGGGTTTATGAAAGGTATTTGTATGTAACACATTTGATATTTTTCAATGGAATAGAATTGGTAATAAAGGCAATAGAATATATTTGAGGATCCTCACCGGAGATTTGTAGCTGGAGGAGATGTTATTTGAATCAAAAATGCAGTTGCAAGCTGACTTATTCTCTCTCTTTCCTATTCACCAGACACATCGCTAAGAATTTTTCTCGCTTTCTCCTCTCCTACAAAGGCGCAAACGTATACTGGGTTATAATACTGTGGATGCAGATGGCCTTCTGGCACCTCAAAAGCCATTCCACGTGCTTGTCTCAGAGCTGGGATCATTTAGTGGGTACCAATATTTTCAGATCTGCACGATTTGAAAGACCCAAATGCCCCAAACAGTTTGAGAAGCTGCTATTTTTATGGCTGGCAAGAGACTTCAGAGCACAATCTGACCATCCTTAGATCTTTTTCATATTTCTCGGTGTTGCCTGCATATCAGACACATCTATGTGACTTTGTGCGGTGTCCTCATTTTTCTCCTGCCTCCACTGCTGTCAACTGCTTCCTACCATATCCGCAATTGCTGAGTTTGGGTGGCAGCAGCCAGCCACCAGGTCATTGAAGGAAAACAATCAAATGAATTGGGAGGGAGGGGAAGGAGAATCAATCATAACTTGAATTTTATTGCTTGACTTCTCAACTGAAGTTTTCTTTGCAGTAACCCATGGCTCAGATTTGCCTGCCCCTTCCCATGCACATGTCAATCCCAAGCACCCACCATCCCTCCCCCACTTTCTCCCAGCCCAAACCCCTACCTGTTTTTCTTTTGTCAGTACTCGTTGCAGCAGCTCCTGAACATTAATTTCTCTCCTGTTTCTGAGATCCATTTCATTCCTGCTCCATGTTGGCCGTCATCTTGCTGCACACCCTGGCTTTATAAAGGTCAGAGATTGAGAACATCGGTCAAGGAATATGTGAACGCCAGACAGAGCGATCGTGGAGGAGGGAGACGGAGAGGCCACTGAAAAAGACAAGGAATTAGCAGCAAGTTGGACACTCAGCTATCAGCCATAGGAACTGCTTGTATTTGAGCCATACAGAGAGAGAGAACATTCAAATATAGACAGGGAGAAAGGCAATCAAATGAGGAGTGAGAGATGCAGAGGCACACTATGCTTTATTTGTCCGAGTAATGCCACAGGAGGTCAACTATATTAATTCTAATCATTACTTTAAAAAAAAAAGCCTCTAGATGGTTAAAGAATTTTTGTGACTTGCCTACATTTCAAATACTAATTTTTCACTAAGGCTTGATGGATATGATTAATGAATTGAATGCATAAATTTAAAAAAATTAATAGAATGCTACAGTACTTGGTGCATATATTTTTCTTATGAACACAGCCCTACAAAAACTAATATTTAAATGCATTTGGTTTGATGGTGTAGATGTTTGAGTTTGCTGGGGAGTGAATTCGATACTGCTATTAAGTTTTGAGTATTTGAGACATTTTTATTGCATTATAAATTTTCAGGCATGGAATTGTAAGGGGGTTATGCTGCTGAGCATATTGTTACCTTTCCCGTGTGATGTTGGGAGATGACAAGTTGAAATCAAAATTGAAATTTTTTAAATTACATTTCTGCCAACTGTAGCTTGCTATATTTGATTTGCTTTGTCTGATATTCTGCTGCACACTTGCTTGTGATGATACCTAAAAAAAAAAATAAGATATGCAATATCTGATTTCCATTTGGGTCTTTTCAGATTCACAAATTAAATAATGTAATTCACTCTGGTTGAGTGACACTTGTATTATTTGCTAAATAATTCTTGTAAATCCCTATTCAATGGTAGGTTTTTTAAAGTAACTTTTTGAACAATTGTAATTTATCTTGAAATAATATGTCGAGAGCTGGAAATATGCCTGAGATGGTAATGTTTTAATGCTGTGACTTTTGTCATGGGAATACTGTGAATACTGTGATTCCTATGTTTTTATCAAAATGTCATATAGGGCAGTGACACTGGAATTTCTGATCAGTGGAACAAGTCCCGATGCTGCCTCAACATGCCTGCCTGCAGTTAGTAAAAAAAAAAAGAGAAAAGAATGGGGATGGGGAAAATGGAGAGGTTTCAAATGGGAGCAGTTGAATCTGATGGTGTTGCCAAGGACCTATGCAAAATTTTCAAATATTTCAATGATTGACTGACGATAGTTCCAGCCAGTCAGTGTGGTGTTGGCGGGCCCCGAAGGTGTCGGCTCCGAAGTTGGGTAAATTTATTTTGCATTGATATTTTTTGAGGATTTTGGGTAAATTTATTCTGGGTCTGTAAGTGTAAATGGGCAAGTAGTTTTTCATTGATATCTTTTGAGGATTTTGACCGGCCGCGTTGTGCGCATGCGCCACCCGGCGGTCGGGAATGGTTCTGAACAAGGGGGGTTGCGGATAAGGGAGTTCTGGATAAGGGAGGTTCAACCTGTACCTTGTACTGATAAGTGCAAGGTGTTTGACATTGGAAAAAAAATGGCCGACATGCTTAATGAATATGATGAATGGTGAACTGGCACATGAATGGGTGAAAGGTCTGAGAGGGCCTGTATACTATCTTGTGCAGTTACTGCAGAGCAGCAATCAACAAACTAAACAACATGCTTAGTTATATTGCCAAATCAGTAGAGTACAAGTCTGAGGATCGTCATGCTGAAGCTGTAGAGTGCTCTGGTTAGATTGCACCTTCAAAACCTTGAACTTCAGTTCTGGTCACAGAAGCAAAAGGAGACTATCTAAGCTCTAAGTGATTTTATAGAAGGGCAATGAGGTTGATCCCCAGCACCCGAGGATTGAGTTAGAAAAGTTGAGTTCTTTATGCAAAAATGAAGGCATGTGAGGGGAAGTATTTCAGATCCTAAGTGGATTAGAAAAGTTTAATCTGGAGCACCATTTCATGTTAAATTATAAGTATAGGCTAAGGGGAGTTTGTTACAATCTGGTAAACGGCAAGTTCAGGACTGATATCTGGAAGCATGCCTCATGCGAAGGGTGATTAATATTTGGAATGGTAGTTAAGGCAAAAACTGAAATGGTTCAACATAGTTAGATGCTATGATGGAATATTAATTTGCTGTGGAAAGTTGAGCTAGATTTCTGTACAACCACATTATATTCCTAATCTGTACCTTTTCTTTGATCCTTGTGAATCAAAGAAAGAATAAATGAAAGAAAATGGAAAGGAGAGACCGGAAGAGAGGCGCTGGTGCGGGGGCGGTGGGGAAAGAGAGAGGATATCGTAGAAGGGAATTGAACACTGAAACAGGAGGACCATAAATCTGGGATTAGGCAAGGGATTGAAACAGAGTTGACAATATTTCATGGAATACAACTGTGTTGTTGGTGTTTCATGGTTATTGTGATGATATAAAGTGCTACATTTCTGTACAATTACATTACTTCAGTTTGAAAATATCCTGGATCCATAAATATCTGATCGTATATGGCGCTCCATTTACAAGGCTGCTTCTACCATATGATTTCAATCCACAGTAATAAGATAATAAGATGACTAAGGATGTGATGGCTGTATGTATAAAACAACATTTATGCTGTGAAATATTCTCTGTATACCTCTGAAATAAACCAGTGAGATCTTTTTATTTACAAAATGGGTACATTTACAGTAGTATGCTTCTTTTAGAATTTACTGAATGTATTTGCACAGTGCTGACGAGGATACATGGGAACTTCAGTTTTAGCAGCAAGACTATGCAAGCATTTGGTTCAGTGTTGGGGCTTATGTTCTCAGACTCTGTCGTTGTGTGTCCTTCACTAAGGTGGGTGCATTTAATGTTGAGGCAGACAAATGAATTTAAGCGGTCAGGAATAGGCTGCCAACTGCCTGGAGCTGATTCAGCATTGGAAGTGTGTCCCAAAGATATTTCACCCCAAAGATTGGCTGGGAGGAGGGGATGCAGACAGATGACAGCCTTTGCACTGCATGGACGGGGGAGTAGTAAGGAAGAGTTTCCTCTTCATTGCATAGATCCATCAAGCATAGGAACTGGGGAACTTTCTTGCATCCTTATGAGGCTGGATGGGACTTCATGGATTGAAGTCAAAAACAGTTGGATGTTGGGGCATGACCAGAATATATGCAGCAGGATGCAAATGTTGTTACAGCCCCTCGAATGCCGACGTTTCAATGAAAAATCGAATTTATACAGTTACTAAGATAAGTGATGTGTACAGTGAACAATTTTAAGTTGGCCTTCCTGCATCCAACTGTATACATGATGGTCATGAGAATATGTCCACACCTCTGATAATTCCTCATCAATTATGTGATGTTCCGAGGCCTCCTTCTAGGTTTTGTGTGCACTCTGCCGACAAAGAAGTAAACATTATGGACAAGGCGGAGGTATTTCTGTATGGTTCTTTCAGGATGTGGTAGTCGGGTTCCAGTGGGTCTTTGTGAAGATTTTGAGTAATTGTTTTGGAGTTAAAATTTGAACCCAAAAGTAACAGATGTTGAGTGAGGTGGCGTTTGCTGGCAAGCTATTGGAAGGGCTTAATCTGGCTCATAGTCTGGTGAGACTCATGGTAGTCTCGAATGTGCTTGATGAATATTTCCAGATGTTTCCAGTTGCTCCATGTTGGGATAATGTGCCCAGTGGATCTTAAGGGTTGCTTAAGCCTCTTTCTAGATTGACAGGATTACTGCTAATAGAAGGTGTTTTAGGATCTGTCAGATTTATCTGAGGGTAATTTAGGACAATGGGTTGGCATTGAAATATGGCTTTCATTCTAGTTGTGGGTTTTATGAGGAGGCCATGAAATGTGGTTGCCTAGTAGTTGCATTACATGCACAAATACACGTGGAATGTTAGCTCAAAGTAAGTCCTGCTGATCTCGCTTCTTCAGTAATCGTATTCTTTTATTTCCTTTCCCAAAATCAACTGAAGTGGAAATGCATTTTACACTAAACAGAATAGCCTAGTTTGAGAATTTTTGAAGACAAAAGATGCGTTGGATTCTGCAGCTTTATGTATTCTAATTATTATTTTGTCCCCCCCAGAATGATGACGATGGTGAAATTCCATTGGATAATGTCGAGACCCCTCAATATCGTCAACGATCTTTCCTCCAATCACAGCCTGTCCGTAGAACACCACTGCTCCACAACTTTCTGCACATGTTGTCCTCACGGTCATCTGGTACGACGACTCCAGAACAGAGCCAGAGTGAGGAGAGCACCTTGCCAGCAGGTGAAAGTGGTAGGACTTCGGTATATGCTGTGCTTCGTGACCGCTTCAGCTACCCTGTACAGGAGTGTGTTCACCACATGGGATTGGTTTGTTTTTGTAATCGTTGCTCTGCCCTGAGGTCGTCGTCCTCCTCTTCCGTACCCAGTGAAGACAGTACCCCTTCAACATCCTCTGCAGCCACCACCTCTACATCTGCACGGACTGAGCCTCGCCTTCCTCCAGAAAGGCCCTTATCCCAGCCTGACCCTCGTATTCCCGACCGCCCTTCTGCATTCAGCACTGTAAACTACGAAAACTCTGGCAACTCTCTCCGAAATCTGTCTGCAGCCACAAGCAGGAGAGGCTTATTGGGGCACACAGCATACCAGTCGGGGGGACTGCAACAATCTAACCCTGCTCCAGGGTACAGGGAACCGAGTTCAAGGTTAAGTGGGTCTGATTGGACAAGAACAATGCTGAACATATCGCCAAGGTCTGAGTTGGAAAGCATGCCACCCCCTAGAACTAGTGCATCATCTGTGAGCTTACTGTCTGTGCTGAGACAGCAGGAGACGAACGCTCAACCTGTTTACACATTAGCCTCTGAGGGGAGAGGTGTCTCGAGTCCAGGCACAAGCAGTAGTGCCAACACTGGTGCTAATAGCAGCACCGGTGAAGAGAGACCGAACAACCAGCCCTCTGGCAGGAATGTCCTCCAGTGCAACCTGAGCCGCTATTTCATGGAGATGGACCGCCTCCAAGACGTGGATCAGCGAGTTGGTGGCGAGTCCAATCAATCCCAGCAGGTGCAGGAGATCCTAAATAATAACATAGAACCTAATAGGGCAGGGCCATCACAGCAAAATGGCGAGAACACTTCCAATTCATCAGGTGGACATCTTAGTCGTTGTAGAGCCTGCCATAACCTTTTGACTTTCAACCATGACACTCAGCGATGGGAGCGGACCACACAACTTTTTTCATCCAATGAGAGCAGCTCTTGGCATGTGCCAAACAATTACGAACCACTAGGGCAGGGTAACAGCCAGGCTCCAACCCCACCGAGTAGAGGGATCATGGGTAGGGCTCATGGATTGAGTGGCACAGAAGGCAGATTTGCCCGTCATGGCTCTGGCCAGCAAGGGGAACGTACAATGGGTCTGACGTTTAACAACGAGACGGGGCACTGGGAGCGGGTGTACAGTCAACCAACATCAAACAGAATGTCGAATGTTTCACAAGAGGCCTTAAACCAAGAAATGCCTGAAGAAAACTCGGAAGAAAATTTACTGAGAAGGTAATTTTTAGTATTAAGAATACATGATGTTAAAATAATCTTAAGCATCTGTTTTCCAAATGGGTAATAATCCAAAGGTAAACAAAGCTGTCGGCAGGAAGTTATACATGTCCGAGGCACAACAAAGGTACATGTTAAAGTCAGCTCTCGCTATATTTTTTGTGCGCCCACTTGTATGTCTGCACGAACTCATTGTGATTGATAAAGTGAGCTTGAAATTATCCAGGTACCTATATTTGAAATGGCACCATCTTGTTTAGTATTTAAATTCACGATACTTAGTTAAATGCAGTATTCAGTAATAACTTTGGTTCAGTTCAGCGTGGCCCACATTTGAAATGGCAATCTTGACTTCAGTTGCAGCCGGAAAGCGTCAGACTCCTGAGAGTTCCCTGGACCACAGGAGTGCATTAGGTGTTTGCTGATCAATGATGATGACTACGAACTGTGGATGTGAAGACATCTGTGGGATAGTGGGGGGGCTGCAGTGAGGCTGTAATCGGTCGTGATGGAAGGGCAGTGCTGTAATTTGTTATCGTTCTGTCGTTGCTGATCATTTTACCATTTCACTGTGCCATCTTTGTTTCATTTTAAGCTACGTTTGTATTCACTAGTTGACCATCAATTGAGAAGAGCATTGATGGTTAAAACTGCTAACAACAAAGATGGAGGGTCATTGAGGTTCGCAGCATTCTTGTGGAACTATGTCATTCTGATAATAGGGAACACCTCCTCTGCAAAAAGCAGATGGTTCCATCCTCGCTGAATAGCTGTTTACTTTGAATGAAGGGTTTAAAGCTGCCAGTTTGGATCATTATCCTGTTGAACCAATCGTGTGGGTCAACAGAGTCTCATTAATCATACCATAGCAGGTATTTACTGTTACAGGAGAAAGAAACAGTCTTGACCTGAAACTGCCATATGACAGGCTTCCTGCTCATGGCTGAAGTTTATTAACCAGGTCATGAAGTACTGAAGGGCAGTTGAAACTCCCTTGCCCACAGTTACTTGTTTGCTCATTTTACGCATCTGAGGACATTTAAGCCAATCAGCCAGTTGAGACAAATCTATCTGTAATTACCCACATGGTTCACACCTCATCTCACAGGTTTACTGCTAATGGAAGGTGCCAGATCTTTTACCACAAGGAGGAGGCAAAATTAAAAGGATAGCTACTCTTGTGCACCTCCTATTACCATGGCTTCAGACTGTCATTGGGGGAAGCTAGAGAGCAGTTTGCCTGCTCCTGGTCATTCAAAGACGTATATGACACAAGGGGGGAGGGTTAGAAAATGCCCGAAGAGGAATCCTTGCCCTCAAAACAACACTAAAACTTGTTCCACTATTTTACTGTCAGTCAGACACTAGTATGACTTGTAGGGTTTTTATTCATCACCTGTGTGGAAAATGTGAAAACATACAAGAAAGTATTACTGACAGATGATTTCTACATGTCGGAAATTGAAACAGAATAAACTTCGAATTTAGAATCAAATCACTTAAAATTTGTGTTGACTGACTCCACAGGTTTAACATGCTTAAAATCATTCGTCTTTTGGAAAAGTAAGTAATAAATCTTAAAATTCACCTCTGGGCCTGGGTTTGTATCCATGGGATGAAAGTTTCTATTCTGCCAGAATCCAAAGTAAAATAGACTTGAGGAATCTCAATCCGCATGGTAGTTGGCCACAAGTCCACTACATGAAACTGTCCATGATTCAATTTAGTAGTCTCGCTTTGGCCTCAAGTACGACAGTTGCAGAAAATGGAATTGGTGCAGTTATGGCTGTTTTTTGGGATTGGGGTTAAAATGCTGTGTACATATTGGTTTGACATTATTTGAATTTGGTTTTCAATTTGAACAATTCATCCACTTGCCCTGTGCCACAAACCTAATTAAAAATACTGCAACTAAATTCATTACCACAACATAAGGAGACTTTGTGAGAAATAGTCCGTTGTGCACAACGATCAGGCTGTTGGCATTCCACCAATGTGCTGCTTCTCCTTTTTGGAAAAATTGATAGTTGGAACCTTAGAAATACTTTAATGTTTTTTTTTGGTTTGGGTGACCTTAGCCAGGATTGGGAATAGTGTTGTATAATGCTTCCTGGCTTGGAAAGAGAAAAGTCAGTAAGGAGTCCTTTAACTGATTGCTGTTCAGTGACCCTCCTGGAAGTGCTTATGCATGTTGATATTGGGTCAAGATGAGATTGGATTTGACTCGGTATTTGAGAACAATAGCCTGCTGATGCTTGCTATCCAGGATCACACATGGCCAATTGGATCGCAGGAACATTGCATCATGTGCCAATACTTTCAGGAGAGATGGGGAGAAAACTGGGGGAAGGAACAGACATAATTGTAATAATCAGTGTTTGAGCAACAGATATAAGTTCAGATCGAGAGCGTGTTATCTAGATTCAAATACAAAGAGCTGAATTTGAGTTAAATAACTCATTTTATAATTCGTACCAGTGGGTGTGCACACCATGTGAATAATTTTGTGTTATAGACTTTCACTTAAGTACAAGGAGTTGGGGAGCTATAACACTTGATACAGTTGTAGAATCTCCTTTAATGGTCTTGTGAAGGTCGTGGTGGTAATGGTTACGTTGCATGACAGGATGATGGAGTACAATGGCAACTTCAGTTGACGTTCTTTTGTGTGTTCCATCTGAAGGAATGAAGGATCTGTAACATGAAAATTGTGACAAGGGGCTGGGAGAATAGCAAATGTTATGCTATTGTTCAAAAAAGGGGAGAAGGCAGAAGGTTATAGGCCAGTTAGTTTTGTCACGGTTGTGGCTAAATGCTGAGTCTATATAACAGGATGAAATTCATGAAGGCCCAGAAAGGCATGATATCGGCGGCATGATATCGGCAGCATAGATTTGTAAAGGATATGTTGTGCTTGACTGATTTTTCCAAAAATTCCATTTAATTAGTCGTAGGAACGGGAGTGCACCAGGTGTACATATGGATGTTCAGGAGGCTTTTGGCAAGGTACAGAATAAGAAGGCGTATGGACATAAAGCAAAGAGTAAGGATAAATAAAATGTTTTTCAGGTTAGCTGAAGGTGGGTAGTAGTGTGCTTCAAGGATCTCTGCTGCCATTTCTTTTGTTTTCCATTTATATATCAATGATTTGGGCATAAGGATCAGAAAAAAGATATTGATCTTGGCTGATACTATACCTGTATCACATTAGGGGGCTTGGCAAACTGTGAGCAAGATTGCAGGAGGATTTAGAGTGAGCATTGTATGTGTGAATGTAATTGTGGGGGGAAAATTGTGATTGGAGGCTTCCTTCGGACAAACGCCTCTGACCCAAAATTTTTGAAGGAAAATATCTGGTGGTCCCGGAGGGATGTCGGATTCCGGTCGGAGACCTTCATTCGCTGTGCAGCGCATGGGAAGATAACTTCCCCGTACATACGGAAATGCTGGAATCACGTGGGCCTGGACCATCAATTACTAGGTAGTAATCTCATTGATAAAAATGGGAAAATGAGAAAACTCTCCTCAAACAAGAAACACAGCATCATTTTTTTTTAAAAACTCTCAGATTTAAAATTAATTGAAATTAAATGTCTTAGAAAAACTTATTTTTTGGAAAATATTGTGTGTTTTAATAGTTAAAAATAAACTTGCCTTAATGGACAACGTTTTTAGTATAAAAATAAATAAATGATTAAATTTAATTTTTATGTTTTAAAAGTGTTACACTGGTAAAAGTAGACTAAGCCTGCTAGGCATGAGTTGGGCAAATAGCCCGGATGTCCTTTTCCCGGGGTGCATAGATTCTGTCAGAAGAAATCTTGACAGATCCAAAAAGCTGGTTCTCGGCGCATGCACACTTCGTACGGACCCAGCAACCACCTCCTTCTAGCTGCCATTACAGTGACTTGTCCAACTTCAGAGATGTTGTTAACTCTGGCATGGAGGAAGAGGGAAAATTATGTGATGCCACCAGTAGTAATCATGAATCCTTTGGCTATTAAACCTTTACTCTGTTTCTTGGTGCTCCAATCTTTCAGAGGCTAATTGTAAAGTGGGAGTGACTGGTCCAGCTTTGGATTGATTTCATATGGTATGAAATTGACCTGAAACTGTGAGCCATATGATTTGAAAAATAATTTTGCAACAAACCAAAGGAACACAAACTTGCCCTGAAGCTTCATGCAGTATCGTGCATTCTGATAGAACCACGAATGAGGCACAAATGACAGTCAATGAGCTGTGAATAATGGACAAAATGGCCACTGTGTATCTGGGTGTAAAATTAACTTTCAGACCGCTTGCAGATTTTGTTGTAAATCAGTAAAGTATAATCTATTGTAGCTTTAATGTTTTCTTTTCATCTGCTGATCTGACCTGCTCCATGTTTAGCAAAGGAGCGTTTTTCCCTTACAGATTCTCTCTAGGCTTGTGTCTGTCGCTCAATTCTGAATCAAAATCTTGGGATGCTGAAAGCTGCCTGGTCCAAATTCCACATTCCACAGCAGTTGTAACAGAGAGAGGGAAAGTAACATTCGTGGGTGCACAGCTTCTTTTAAGTTGTAATTCATTACTTCGTTTTTGACCAGCAACGGATGGTAAACATTGACTGTCAACTCTTAATGGAAGTTGCTGAATTTGAATTATCTGTAAATTCAAATTGAAATCAAAGGCCTCCTTCAATGTTTTATTAAATAACTTAATTTGTACTTGAATATTTTTTCTATCTCCGTATTAATGACTGGTACAACTCTCTCTTTCCGCCCCTCTGCCCCCCCCCATCCCTCTGCTTCAAAAATCCAGTGATCAAACCATGGGGAGAGGAATTTGACATTTTGTCTCCATGTTATCTTATGAATGGACAGTACATTGAATCTGATGCTGTATGCCTAGAGAGAGTTAAAAAAGCTCATTATTACAAACTTGAACCAATGTGTATTCAACAGAAGAAGAGAAAAAATATGACTGAGTCTAAATGCAGCACACAGGGCTGCATAGGACAATGTTCATGTGTATCATGCGATCGTACGTAGATTTCTTAGCGAGTTGTTTGTACTGCCTAACACTGCCATAATTAAAGATCGTTCAAAGGGTGAAAAGGGTCGCTACAAGTTTGTTTAAACAAAATAAACTTAAAAGTTTTATGGTTGAAGTGTGAGTCTGTTATACTGAGATCTGGTTGTGTAATACAGGTTTGCGTATGGAACCAGGATGAATTAGTGCAAATGCTCTTCTATGGGTCCACCCAGGAGGGAAGCTACTCATGAACCTTGTTTATTTTTTTACTTGAAATTTGTCAGTCGAATGTGGAAATCGTGCGTGTGCGCGTTGTGGGGAATGATACCTTGGGCATTTTGTTTATAGTCTGTTTCCAGATTCTATTGTCAGAGGTTCAAGGCAATTTTATCATAAACCACTCCAGATAGTGGCTTAATTTACAGTGAGACTGTTTCAGATTCAGGTGAGTTATTTGATTACAGCGGATTGCAGAGTTTATGTGTAGTTGTGCTGTGTATAATTACAGACCGACATTGCTCAACAAGGTGCTTGTCCGTGAAAACCACCAACATACATTTAAATGAGAGCTTCAATTAAATGTGGTCATTTAAATGGTGTTTTGTAGTAAACTATCCGTGTGTATGTGCGTGTAGATTCCCAAAACAGTGACATCAATATGCTTTAGCTTTGGATTTTTTCAATTTTTTTGTGTTTTCTGCCCCACCACCTGTACTGCTTATTTTAGTCTGGTCGAATAACCAGTTCAATATTATTTTTGTAATGACCAACTTCATCTCCCTGCAGGTGGTCCAGTCTTCATGGGTTGGAAGACTCTCAGCAATGTAATGCATTGAACTGAAACTTGAAGGAGCCCTGCAGCTTGGGTTTATCTTATCAAAATATAACCGATTTAAACAAGTTCGAAGATTGGCAATTTTTGTTCTATCATAAAAGAAAGTTATAATGAATGTTACATGATGAATACTTGGGAATGAGGTACAGGCTAGAATCTAATTGAAGAGTTAAATGGCCTATATGTAGATTAAAATATTTGGGAGTGATTTAATTGAGGGGTTCATATGGTTTATATATAGAATAATGGAGATTGAAATGAGTTACAGGTTGTAATTCAGCTGAGTAATCCATGATTTACATATGGAATAATGGACACCTTGGAATGAGTTACGGAATGGAATCTAATTGCTGGGATTAAATTTTTCTCACATTAAATAACAAGAATTAGAGCAGGAGTCGGCCATACAGCTCCTCGAGCCTGCTCCACCATTCAGTAAGATCATGGATGACCTTTGACCTCGACTTCTGTCCTATTCCCATATCCCTCAATTCCTTTGGAGTCCAAAAATATATCTTAACCTTTAATCTACTCAACGATTGAGCATCCACGGCACTTTGGGACAGAAAATTCCAAAGATTCACAGCCCTCTGAGTGAAGAAATTAGTCCTCATATCAGTCTTAAAAGGCCAGCCCCTTATCCTATGCCCTGTAGTTCAAGGCACTCCAGCCAGGGTAAACAGTCTCAGAATCTACCCTGTCAATCCCAATCGGAATCTTCCATGTTTCAATTGGATCATCTCTGTTTTTCTAAACTCCAGTTTTTAGTCCCAGTCTATTCAACCTGTCCTCATAGGACAACCCTCTCATCCCAGGGATTAATCCAGTGAACCTTCGTTGCACAGCCTCGAAGGCAAATATATCCTTCCTTAAATAAAGAGACCAAAACTGTGCACAGTACTGCAGGTGTGGTCTCACCAGGGCCTTGCATAATTGTAGCAAGATTTCCTTACTCTTGTACTCCAATCCCTTTGCAATAAAGGTCAACATGCCTTTTACCTTCCTAATTGCTTGCTGTACCTGCATACTAACTCTGTGTTTGTTGTACTCGGACACCCAAATCTCTCTCGAGCAACATTTAATATTTTCTCACCATTTAAAAAGTATTCTGTTTTTCTATTCTTCCTTCCAAAGTGAATAACCTTACATTACCCCACAAGATACTCCATCTGCCACCTTATTACCCAATCACTTAACTTGACTGTATCCCTTTGCAGGCTCTCTGCGTCTTCTTCACATCTTCCTTTTCCATCTAGCTTTATATAATCAGCAAACTTGTTTATATTGCACTTGTCCCCTTCATCCAAGTCATTAATAGAGATTGTAAATCGCTGAGGCCCCAGCACTGATCCTTGCGGCACCCCATTAATTACAGCCTGGAAATCTGAAAATGACCTGTTTATCCCTACACTCTGTTTTCTGTCTGTTAACCAATCCTTTATTCATGCTAATACCTTGCCCCAACCCAGGTGCCTTTATCTTACTTAACAACCTATTATGTGACGCCTCATCGAATGCCTTTTGGAAATCCAAATGTAATACATCAACTGGTTCCCTTTTATCGACCCTGCTAGTTACATTCTCAAAAAAGTCAAATAAATTTGTCGCACACTATGTCCCTTTCACAAAACCATGTTGACTCTGCCTAATCAAATTATGATTTTCTAAGTACCCTGATACCACTTCCTTAATAATGGATTCCAGCATTTTCCCGACGACTGATGTCAGGCTAACAGGCCTGTAGTCCTCTGTTTTCTCTTTCCCTCCTTTCTTGCATAGCGGGGTTAGATTTGCTACCTTCCACTCCGCTGGGATCTTTCCTGAATCTAGGGAATTTAAAAATATAACGACCAATGCATCTGCTATCTCTGCAGCCACCTCTTTTAGCACCCTAGGATGTAGGCCATCAGGCCCAGTGATGATGGATTGCAGATGCTACAGGCTGCTGACCTATCTAATCAAGAGCCAGATGAACTCCCATGCTGCTGTCTGTCACTTCAAAAAAAAAATCCTCCACTTTAAAGGTGTAAGAACATAAGAACATAAAAATTAGGAACAGGAGTAGGCCATCTAGCCCCTCGAGCCTGCTCCGCCACTCAACAAGATCATGGCTGATCTGGCCGTGGACTCTGCTCCACTTACCCGCCCGCTCCCCATAACCCTTAATTCCCTTATTGGTTAAAAATCTATCTATATCTGTGATTTGAATACATTCAATGAGCTAGCCTCAACTGCTTCCCTGGGCAGAGAATTCCACAGATTCACAACTCTCTGGGAGAAGAAATTCCTTCTCAACTCGGTTTTAAATTGGCTCCCCCGTATTTTGAGGCTGTGCCCCCTAGTTCTAGTCTCCCCGACCAGTGGAAACAACCTCTCTGCCTCTATCTTGTCTATCCCTTTCATTATTTTAAATGTTTCTATAAGATCACCCCTCATCCTTCTGAACTCCAACGATTTAAAGACCCAGTCTATTCAATCTATCATCATAAGGTAACCCTCTCATCTCCGGAATCGGCCTAGTGAATTGTCTCTGTACCCCCTCCAAAGCTAGTATATCCTTCCTTAAGTAAGGTGACCAAAACTGCACACAGTACTCCAGGTGTGGCCTCACCAATACCCTGTACAGTTGCAGCAGGACCTCCAATTATAATCTTGTATCTAATTTGCAGAAATTATTCCAAGATAACTAACTTGATGTAGAAGTTCAGCCATGATATTGAATGGCAGAACATGCTCGAGGGCCAGTTTGTCCTACTCTTTTTCTTCTTTTTGCATTTCTAAGGCTGGGTTTTGGATCTCAAATGTTTCAGTGCTTACTTTGCCCAATCACTCAAACTTGCATTGCTTGACTGAATATATTTATTTTCTAATTTAGGGGTTCACATGGTTTATACATAGAATAATGGAGACTCAGGAATGAGAAATGGCCAATCTTAGCAGTGTTTTCTCTCAAATGTACATGTTTCTCTTGTATGTCTGCTATTTCTCATCTTTGGAGAATACTTTTGTTCAGCCTCACTTGCTTTTTGCTAAGTATCTCCATCCCCAAAGGGTATTAACTCCTTGCTGGGGTATGACTGTACAGGTGGCCATTATTCATATGTGATCCTTGATAGTGAATGTGGTTAGGCGATTCAGTCACAGCCAAGCCTGTGTTCACTCGATGTCCTCACAGATACAGTTTCAACAAGTGTTGGTGGATCGAAATGAGTGGCTTGTTTTACCTTCCCCAACCAAGGGAACCAAATCAAATTTAACTTTGCTACCACCATTCCTACTAAGATGAACTCAGCACAGATTGAGAATCAAATTTGAGACCTTGCCAGTCTGTACTGCTCAGCTCCTCTCAAGATAAACATGCTGAGATATTGGGGCACCCTTCAGTTCTCTCTTGACTCACCACTAGAAGGCACTTGACAGCAACCCAGCAATGACGTGTCGAGCCTCTGTTTATTCCAATTCCTGTCTCAATGCATTAGTAGTCGAGAATGTAGAGGCACTGGTCTTATCCCATGTCGTTTTCAACTCCCTATGATTTTTGTAGAATTTATACTGAATGTTTAAAAAAACATTTTATAAGAACTTGTCAGCTGTTAGTGTTCCAAATCCATGGTGAGGCACGAAGAAGGCTTGTACCTCAGAATTTCCAACACGGGGGCGGGGGGGTGCGGGTGAATGAAAAATTGGCAATTGAATCACCCTGGGCATTGCTTCCCAAGGCTGAAGGAAGAACAGACTTGTATTTGTAGAGTGCCTTTCACATTTCTACAATGTCCCAAAGAACTTTACAATTAACAAATTACTTTTGAGGTTGTTAAGTAAGCAGGCACAGCAACCATTTTGCACAAAGCAAGGCTCCACTAACAGAAGTGAGGTGAATGACCAGTATGATTTGTTTTGATGGTGTTGGCCAGACCACCAGTAGAACTCCTCGTCTGTCTTTGAAAGAGTGACCGGGCCTCGGTTTAATGCTTCATCTGAAAGACAGTACCCCCGATAATGCAGCACTCCCTCAGTACTCTGTACTGAAGTGCCACAGGCATCTGACATAGACACCTCAAAGTCAATCAAGACAACAATTTCAAAAAGCTGTGCAAAAAGCAATGTCTCCTGGTTTGTACAAGCTTGCAAAAAAGTCATCTCTGACAGAACACAGATCATTCTCGGATGGCATTTTAAAACCAATTACTGAAAGATCCTTGCAAATGTCAAAAAAGCTGTGCAAAACAATAAGATTTTCTTCTCCCACCAGTTTTCACATTTGTTTTTCACCATTAGATCAGCTTAGATTATGTGTTTAAGTAGGGCTTGAACCCACAAACCTGACGATAGGTGAAAATACTGCCACTGAGCCAAGATGAGATTTCGAGCTGAAGAATGACATTGGCAGAAGCATGGGAGTAGGTCTCCCCTGCATCTGCTTTGCTGGGGAATGATGCTAGATGTGGAGAGAGGGGTTGAAAAGATGGTGGAAAAATATGTGAAAATGATCATCTGAGAATGACCTGTGTTTTGTCAGAGATATGCTTTATGCAAGCGTGTATAAATTAGAGGAGACACTGCAATGATTCATTGCTATTTGAAAATCCTCTGAATATTTTTCTGGAAATCTAGTTCAGTTGCAGTATTTGAAAACGAAAGCCCATGTTGTCTTGACTGACTGACTGGTAAGTATTTGACATTGTCAGATACTTATGGTGTTTGACTGAATCGTCATCTCCTTATATAAAAAAAAACTTGTACAATTAATTTAAGTTTAAGAACACTGTTGGTAATCATTAGACAAATTGCAGCTTCTTAAGCCTAAGGGAATGGATATTTCAGTATACTCAAGCATAAGATTTTAGTAGTGCTCGAACCCCCTCCCCCCCCCCCCCCCAAATACAAATGTTAAGCATCAATACTGAGCGTGGGTGGGGGGGAGGAATCTTGATGGTATGAGGCTTGAAAATGCAAGTGTTAGTCACTGAGACTAAACGAATAACTTGTACTGGGTGTACATAATTAATATTTGATTTTTCTTGGGATCCCATGCACTGTAAATCAAAGTCACTTTGCCAGAAAAATAAATACATTTTTGTTGAGTATGAGATGTCATCCAAGTACCATAGAAATGTTATTACCGATTATTTCTTCACCACTTTCCTCCCTCTGCCTCTGCACTGAGTGACTTTTTATCAATGATTTCCACCTCCATCATGCTCTCTCTCCTCTGAGTTCACTAGCTTCCTATATTCCCTTAATCTCTTCCTCCATGTAAACTCCCCATCCCAAATTCGCAGCCAGTCCCTCGACCTTGCCATCTCTATTGGCCTCTCTACTCCGTCAATCGCAGATAAGGCCATCTCTGACCACTTCCTCATATCACTCTCCACCCACATCTCCTCCCCCCCCCCAAACCTTTTGTGTTCACACCTGGAAAAAAAACTCTCTCCTGACTCTCTTACAACTGCACTTATGAACTCCCAACTGTCCGGCCTTTTGGCCCTCCATTCACCATGACATATCTGCAGCTACCGATCTACTCAATCACACACTCACCACCACTTTTGATGCTCTAGTCCCTGTTAAAACAATTACTCTCTCTCACCCTGCCCATTCCCCCGGTACAGTCCTGATCTTCGCTCCCTTAAGTCCAAGGGACTCAGACTTGAACGGATATGGTGGACAACTGGTTTAGCCATTCACCGCGAGATCTGGCTGGACCACATAAAGCACTACTGGGTCTTGCTCCCGTCTGCCAGAATAGAAGCCAGGGTTTATCTTTGCATTTCAGAATCATTCTGGAATGTAAAGATACACCCTGGCTTCTACTCAGCACTGCTAACCGTCTTTTTAAACCCCTCGCTCCAGTCTCCACCCTCGCCTCCAACTAAGTATGAGGAGCTCATGGACTATCTCTAAGAGTAAGACCATCTATTCGGTCTTCTCTGCCTCTTCCTTCCTAGGCCTAGCCCATCGGGCCAAACTTCCTCTAAGGATTCTCTCTCTTCCTCCCCACCCCTCGCCCCAGCCCTGACCTCTCATCAGTCTCCAGTTTCTCTCCGATCTCCCCTCATGGCTTTTCAGAACTCATCCTGTACACTTCCTGCTTCCTTGATCCTATTCCCACCAAACTGCTGACCACCCAACTTCCTTTTGTGGCTCCCATGTTAGCTGGCATTATTAATGGTTCTCTTTCCTCAAGTACTGTCCAACTCTCCCTCAAATCTGCTGTCATCACCCCTCTCAAAAAACCAACCATCGACACCTCCATCCTTGCAAACTACCGCCCCATCTCCACCTTTCCTCTCAAGTCCTTGAACGCGTTGTCACCGCCCAAATTTGTGCCCATCTTTTCTGCAATTCCATGTTTGAATCCTTCCAATCTGGTTTCCGCACCGGCCACAGTACCGAAACGGCTTTCATCAAAGTCACAAATGACATCCGTTGTGACTGTGACAAAGGCAAACGATCTCTCCTCGTCCTCCTTGACTTGACTGCAGCCTTTGTCACGGTTGACCACTCTATCCTTCTCCAATGCCTCTCCACTGTCGTAGAGCTGGGTGGGACAGCAGTTGCCTGGTTCCATTCTTATCTATCTAATTGTAGCCAGAGAATAATCTGCAACGGCGTCTCTTCCTGCTCCCACATCATTAAAATTTCTGCTCATCCAGAACTGGATGTTGGACTAGCAGTCTGACAATTTGGAGACTGTGGAGGGGTCGAGAGAAGTGGTAGTGAGGTAGAGCCGCGTGCCTTCAGCATACGTGTGAAAACTGATGCTGTGTTTTTGGATGATGTCCCCCAAGGATCTATCCTTGGCCCCCTCCTATTTCTCATTTACATGTTGCCCCTTGGCGACATCATCCAAAAACACAGCATCAGTTTTCACATGTATGCTGAAGGCACCCAGCTCTATCTCACTACCACTTCTCTCGAACCCTCCACAGCCTCCAAATTGTCAGACTGCTTGTCCGACATCCAGTTCTGGATGAGCAGAAATTTTCTCCAATTCAATATTGGAAAAACCGAAGCCATTGTTTTCGGTCCCCGCCGCAGACTCTGTTCCCTAGCGACTGACTCAACTCCTCGCCCCAACTTCTGTCTGAGGCTGACCCTGAAATGAGTTTTCGACCACACATCCACGACATAATTGAGACTGCCTATTTCCACCTCCGCAAGATCACCCGTTTCTGCCCTTGCCTCCGCTCATCTGCTGCCTCCACTCATCCGTGCCTTTGTTAGCTCTAGACTTGACTATTTCAACGCACTCCTGGCTGGCCTCCCACATTCTACCCCAAATAAACTAGAGGTGATCCAAAACTCGGCTGCCCGTCTCCTAACTCGCACCAAGTCCTGCTCACCCATCACCCCTGTGCTCACTGACCTACATTGGCTTCCGATTAAGCAACGTCTCTCTTTCAAAATTCAGTTACTTGTTTTCAAATCACTCCATGGCCTCGCCCCTCTCTATCTTTGATTCCGATTATACTCGTCATTTTTGTCCTGCTCTGCAGAATAATATGTAACCATGCTGGAAAATATTTAGTTTTTTTTTCAAAAGCATAGGAAATTTTTAATGGGCCTGAAATTCGGGTCAGAGGCTTCCTTCAGACGAACGCCTCCGACCCGAGAATTTTTAATGAAATTACCTGGTGGTACCGGAGCCGCCTGCGATTCGGGTGGGAGGCCTTCTCTTTCCGCGCTTCGGAGTGCATCCCCGTCCTCGAGGTTCGCACGAAGAAATTGGAGTCACGTGATTGGACAACCAATCATGGTACAGTATTCTCATTGACCGCAATGAGAGCTCCGTATCTCCGAGTTCTTATTGCTATCAATGAGGGGAAAAAAAACTCAATATAAAAAATAAAAAAACCCACAATTAACATTAATTGAAATTAAAGTTAATTAAATGTTTTAGAAAAAAATATATATTTTGCGGGATTTTTTTTGTAGGTGTTTTAATAGGGTTTAAAATAAACTTAGCGAACGGGGTTTTTAACACAGTGTATTAAAATTTTATTTTTATGTTTTAAAACTTACGCTTGTAAAAGTAGGCTATGTGCCTGCTTTTACCAGGCACATGAGTTTTTAAGGACATTCGCAAGGCAAGAGTTGAGCCAATAGCCCAATCTCGCCTGTACGAATGTCCTGGCTGCGGGAATGTGGATGATCTGTCAAGCCAAAACTTGACAGATTGGAAAAGCCGGTTTTTGGCACATGCGCATTGCACGCCGAAAACGGGCCCTTGCTTGGTCCGTATGTATTCCATAAGGACCCGGCGAGGCCAGAATTTTAGTCCCAATATGTTGATCTATCCGATTAAGGTGTGCCGATTTTTTTTTTTCACAAATCAATTGCTAAGAGGTTTCTCTTTTTTTAATGAAGGCTCATAGTGCAAGCCATCACCAAGATTGTAAAGAGGAAGCGAAAAACTGAGCTAAATTAAAAGTAATCAAGTCATACCAAGCCTGTGTTGAAACATCCTTGCATTGTGCCTCCATTGGTATTCTCCTCCATGCTCTGAGCAGTGGTCCACTATTTCCAGGGACCCTCTTGCTCAGCTTGCTTCTTGGGTTACTCTCCATAACTTCTTCCCGTCCCTCCTCTGCTGCCACTCACCACCTCCAAAAACTGCTGCTGGATCATTCATTAACCGCCCTGCACCGTAATGCCCTCCAGAATGTTTGCCACCCTGCACACCAGGCCCTAGTCTTCTGTGACTTCATTGTGGATGAAGCAATCAACGTCCTGTCACTGACACAAACTTGGCTTATGTTGAACAACTCCCTCCCTTACTGAAGCCTTCCCACCTGGCTCTCTTCCATTATTTGCCTTGCACAATCCATTGTGGGGATATAGCTCTTATTTCCGATTTTCCCACCACTCCTCTGGCACCTTTCTTTTCTGAGTACCTCATCCTCTCCATTCCTCTTTGGTTTTTTTCTTTAAATCTCAGCCAGTGACTTCGTTGGTAGCACCCTCACCTCTGCATCAGAAGTTTGTGGGTTCAAGTCCCACTCGAAAGACTTGATCACAAAAATTTAGGCTGCTACTCCAGGGCAGTGCTGAGGGAGCGCTGCATTGTGAGAGGTGTCGTCTTTTGGTTAAACTGGGGTCCCGTCTGCGCTCGTGAGTGGTTGTAATAAATCCTATGGAACTATTTGAAGAAGAGCATGAGAGTTTTCCCTGATGTCCTGACCAATATTTATCCCTCAATCAACATCATGATTATCTGGTCATTGTCATATTTTTGTTTGTGAGAACTTGCACTGTGCAAATTTGGCTGCCGCATTTCTTGCATTACAACAGTGACTACACTTCAAAAAGTACTTCATTGGCTGTCGTGCGCTTTGGGATGTCCAGTGGTCATGAAAGGGGTTATATGAAGAACATAAGAACAGCAAACTTGGCAACATTACACTCGGTCCTTTCATCCAAGACATTAATATAGATTGTAAATAGTTGAGGACCCAGCACCGATCCCTGCGGCACCCCACTAGTCACTGTTTGCCAACCGGAAAATGACTCATTTATCCCAACTCTGTTAGTTAGCTAATCCTCTATCCATGCTGATATATTGACCCCAACCCTGTGTCCTTTTATCTTGTGCAGCAACCTCTTATGTGGCACCTTATCGAATGCCTTCTGGAAATCCAAATACACCACATCCACTGGTTTCCCCCTTATCCACCCTGCTCATTACATCCTTGAAGAACCCCAGCAAATTTGTCAAACATGATTTCCCTTTCATAAAACCATGCTGACTCTGCTTGATTGAATTATGCTTTTCCAAATGTCCCGCTACTGCTTCCTTAATAATGGACTCCAGCATTTTCCCAACGACAGATGTTAGGCTAACTGGTCTATAGTTTCCTGCTTTTTGTCTGCCTCCTTTTTTAAATAGGGGCGTTACATTTGCGGTTTTCCAATCCGCTGAGACCTCCCCAGAATCCAGGGAATTTTGGTAGATTACAACCAATGCATCCACTATCTCTGCAGCCACTTCCTTTAGGAGGCAAGATTACCTTTTTTCTTTTTTAAGCTGTCAATAACCCATGAAATTCTAATTTCGTTTTTTTAGTGCAAGGAATAAAGAACATTTTTTTTGTGAAGCCTTCTCATACATCTTAAACCATTTTGTATCTGGAGCATTACTTGGAAATGCAGTTGCTGCAAAAAACCACTACTACATGAATAAGACTCTCCATGTATTCCATTTTGGGATATGTATGTTGTGTAAACAATATTCTCGTTTATGTACATGCAGTGAGATGTGTTTGCATAGATGTATTGTCTGTACCAGTGAGTTGTATTTTCCTTCTCCAGCTGGTGGTGCTGTTGTGCTAAGCATCAATTTTCCTTTGAAGTATGCAAGTAGAGAAAAAAAAAATTTCCAAACTAAAATGGAGAAAGTTTGGTAATCCAAGAAAATCTAAAGCTTATTTGTTTGGAATTAGTACTTGTTACGTCTTCTATGTGGTTTGGATTTTTTTTCATAAAAGCTTCCCCACCCCCCCCTCCCCCCCCACATTCTATCAGCCACTAACTCATGTCGGCATCTGCAGCCCTTCTCCAAAGCGGCTATTCTGTACATGTGAGCCTAGACAGTGACTGGTGGCAGGCTATTCAATTGAGTAACCAGCTGGGCCTGATTATGTTCTCATCCGACGTGTATACATACTCTTAGCACTTGGTGTCCCTGATGGCAGTCGGGAATGAAACCTTTTTCCACTCTCTCCCTCCTCTATCCCCAAAGCCTCAAGATATTGAGGTGAATTGTAGTGGCCTGCTTGAGATCCGCTAACTCTGGGTAAATCAGGGATCAATCCTGAATTTTCTTGGTCTCAGTGGCCTGGTGGTAGACCATGTATTGCATTTGCCAACTGAACACATGCTGGGATCATGCAGGTAGTAGATAATTTGGAAAGTGCTAAGGTTAAGGACTGGTGTAGTGTAAAGTGTAAGACTGTCATTTTAAGGTTAATTGAAACATTTGGGAGAGGGGAGAGGGCTAAACCTGGTAACTACAGGCCAATCAGTCTAACATCAATGGTGGGAAAACTGCTAGAGACCATTGTCAAGGACAGCATTAATTCTCACTTGGATAAGCATGGGATAATAAGGGACAGTCAGCACAAATTTGTTAAAGGCAACTAGTGTCTGACTGACCTTTTATTTCTTTGGAGTTACAGAGAAGGTTGATGAAGGCAGTAAAGATGTGTATATGGACTTTTAAAAGGCATTTGATAACGTAGCACATATCAGACTTATTCGGAAGATCGAAGCACGTGGTATTATAGGGACAGTGATAGCTTGGATATTTAATTGGCTGAGAGATCAGAAGCTGAGAGTAGTGATGAAAGGATGTTTTTCTGACTGGAGAGAAGTGTGCAGTGGCTTCCCTGGGGTTTGGTATTGGGACCATTAATTTTCTTCTGTCGAAATGACATGGACTTTGGTAAAGGGAGTACAATTTTAAAGTTTACAGATGATACAAGACTTGGCAATGTAGTAAATAGTGAGCAGGGTAGTAGCAGATTTAAGGAGGGTATAAACTGGTGAAATGAGCAGACACATGGCAGATGCAATTTAATGCGGACAAGTGTGAAGTGATGCACTTTGGGAGAAACAACATGGGGACGCAGTATAGTCTAAATGGTACAGTTTTGAGCGGGGGTACGAGAGCAGAAGGACCTGTGGATGCATATTCACAAATCCTTGAAGGTGGCCGGGCAAGTTGATAAGACAGTTAAGAAAGCATATGAGTGGTCTGTACGGAGTGGTCTTAAACGGGTGCGCTTCTAAACAGAGTGTTAAAGTTGAGAATTTGGAGCAGAGGGCTAAGGAGGAGCTGCTTTTTAGTGTTTTGTGTTGCGGGTAAGTAATTTACTCTACCTGTATTTTAAACTAGATCAAGTAATTAGTTGAACGGAACTACAAGCTAAGTTGATTAAATACATAAACTCTTAAATAACTAAATCAAACAAGGTTATATAGGAATAGCAGTGCAGGTAGTGTGCTGCATCTGCAGCATGTGGGAGTTTCTGGAGAGCATCGCAATCCTGGACGATTGCATCTACAGTCAGTGATTGCATCTTGAGGAACTTAAGCTCAGAGCTGTTGAGCTGGAGTCCGAGGTGCTGACATTGTCGGACATCAGGAAGGAGGAGAGTTACATGGACACTTTGATCCAGGAGGCAGTCACATCCTTTGGGTAAGGTAGGGATGCAGGGACAGGAGGGTGTGACAGGCTTCGGCAGGTAAGGGGACTCCAGGTGCAGTGCTGGAGGAGGCCTTTACCCTGATCCAACAGTTATGAGGTTCTTGCTGCCTGTTTGGATGAGGACAGAGTCTGCAGGGTGGATGAGCATTGTAGTACAGGAGGCCATTCAAGTGGGGGGGAATTAAAAGGAATGTTTCGTAGGAGACAGTCTAGTTATAGGAGTAGATACTGTTCGCTGCAGCCGTGACTGGGAGTTCTGAAGGCTGTGTTGCCTGCCCAGTGCCAGGGTTAAGGATACCTCCTTGCAGCTGGAGTAGAATTTGGAGTGGGAAAGGCACGTAGGAACCAACGACATAGGTCGAACTCGGAATGAGGTTCCACTGAAACAGTTTGAGGAGCTAAGCTCCAAAGTAAAATGCAGAATGCACAATTTGGCATAGGGACAAGCAGATTAGAGAGTTAAATGCATGGCTCAGAGTGTTGTGAGAGAAAGGGGTTTTGATTCATGGGGCACTGACACTAGTACTGGGGAAAAAGAAAGCTGGTCTGTTGGGACGGACTCCATTTAAACTGAGACAAGTCTCCTGGTAAATCAAATAACTAGGACTGCAGATAGGGTTTTAAACTAAAAAGGATGGGGTGGGTTGGGGGCGAGGAGGCGACGCGCAGGGGGAAGTGGTCAGGTGAGGGGAAATTTAGAAATCTAAGGCAAGAAAGCAAGGCTATGGAGCAGTATAGTGATTTAGCTAAAGATAAGCAGAGTGTGTCAGGAAGGGACAGAGAGCTTAACAGTAAAGTGCATCAGCAAATAAGGTGAAAGAGGGCAATAATGGCAAAGTTAAATGCTCTTTATCTGAATGCACGAAGCATTAGTGAAGAGATAGATTAATTAGTTGCACAAATAGAGATAAATGGGTTTGATCCAGTACCATTACAGCAACACTGTTGCAGGTAACCAAGGTTGGGAACTAAATATTCCACTTGATGTTTCAAAAACACAGACTAGGCAAATCAAATTAGCAAAGGTAGCCTGGAGGTCGAGTGTGTGTGTGTGTATCTATATATATATATATGCATTCAAGAAGTTTCCTCCAACCATACGTCGTGGAACTAACCATAGACAAGCTATTTTAGATCTTGTATTGTGTAATGAGACCGAGTTAATTAGCAGTGTCAAAGCAAAGAATCCTTGAGGGAAAAGTGACCAAAATGTGATAGAATGTCACATTGACTTTGAAAGTGATATTCTTCAGTCAGACACTACTTTAACTTAAACTAAGCCGATTGCATAGCTATGAGGGGCAAGTTGGGTAAGGTTGATTGGGAAATTAAATTAAAAGGTATGATAGTATAGGTAAGCAGTGGCAATCATTTAAATAAATATTCCAAAATTCTCAACGAACATAGATTCTATTGAGAAAAACTCCACAGGAAAAGTGATTCATCTGTGGCTAACTAAATAAATTAAGGATAGTATTCAATTAAGAGGCTTATAATGTTACGAAGAACAGTATTAAGCCTGAGGATTGGGGAGCTTTGGAAACCAGCAAACAATAACCAAAAAATCGATTAAAAGTGAGAAAATAGAATGAGAGTAAATTAGCAAGAAATATGAAAACAGTTTATAAGAGCTTCAACAAGTATATAAAAAGGAAGATGGTAGAAAAGTAAGCAAGCATTGGTCCCTCAGAGGCTGAGACAGGAGAAATTATAATGGGGAATAAGGAAATGTCAGAGACTTTAAACAAATATTTTGAATCTGTCTTCACAGTAGAAGACATAAAAAGCATACCAAAAATACTGGGGAACCAAGGGGCTAATGAGAGTGACGAACTTAAAGTAATTAAGAACAGCAGCGAAAAAGTACTTGAGAATCTAATGGGATTAAAAGCCGATAAAATCCCCGGGATCTGATGGCCTACATCCGAGACTTCTAAAAGAGGTGGCATCATTGGTTGTGATATTCCAAAATTCCCTTGATTCTAGAATGGTCCCAGTGGATTGGAAGGTAGCAAATGTAACGGTGCTATTCAAGAAAGGAGGGAGAGAAAACTGGGAACTACAAGCCCCAGTTCGCTTGACATCAGTGGTTGGGAAAATGCTGGAATCTGTTATTAACAAAGTAGTAACTTAGAAAATCATGATTGGGCAAAGTCAACATGGTTTTATGAAAGGGAAATCATGTTTTACAAATGTGTTAGACTTTTTTGAGGATGTAACTAGCAGGGTAGATCAAGGGATGTAGAATAGTTAGATTTCCAAAAGATGTTTAATAAGGTGTCAGATAAAAGGTTGTTATGCAACATAAGGACTCCAGGTATTGGGTGTAATATATTAACATAGAGGATTGATTAACATGCTGAAAACCGAGAGCAGGGATAAATGGATCATTTTGATGGCAGGCTGTAACTAGTGGGCTCCCGCAAGGATCAGAGCTGAGGCCTCAGCTGCTTGCAATTTATATCAATGACTTCGATGAAGGGACCCGATAATGTATCTAAGTTTGCTGATGATACAAAGCTATGTGGGAAAGTAAGATGTGAGTAGGACACAAAGAGCCTGCAAAGGTACATAGACAGGTTAAGTGAGTGGGCAATAAGATGGCAGCTGGAGTATAATGTGGGGAAATGTGATGTTGTTCACTTGGTGGGAAGAATAGAAAAAAGGAATATTTTTTTAAATGGTAAGAATCTATTAATGTTGGTGTTCAGAAAGATTTAGGTGTGCTCGTACAGCAAACAGTTTGCATGCAGGTACAGCAAACAATTAGGAAAGCAAATGGCATGTTGGCCTTTATTGCAAGGGGGTTGGAATACAAGAGTAAGGAAGTCTTGCTACATTAAGGGCTTTGGTGAGACCATACCAAGAGGATTGTGCACAGTTTTGATCTACTTATCTGAGGAAGGATATACCTGCATTGGTGCAATGAAATTTCATGAGATTGATGATAGGGTTGTCCCTGGGATGAGAGAGTTGTCCTATGAGGAGAGAGCGAGTATATTGGGCCTATATTCTCGAGTTTGGAAGAATGAGAGTTGATCTTGTGGAAGCATATTAGATTTTGACAGGTAGCTGCTGAGGGGTTGTTCCTCCTGGCTGGAGAGTCTCAAAGTAGGGGGTACAGTATCAGAATAAGGGGTTGGCCTTATAAGACTGAGATGAGGAATTTCTTCACTCAGATGGTTGTGAGTATTTGGAATTTTCTACACCAAAGGGCTGTGAATGTTGAATCACTGGTAGATTTTTGGACTCTTGGGGAATCAAGGGATATGGGGATAGGGCAGGAAAGTGAAGTTGAGGTCAAAGATCTTAATGAAGATTCATATCTCTTGCTCCTAATTCTTATGTTCTTTTGTTCTTATGTTCACATGGGATACTTGGCTTTGTAAATAGGGGCATTGAATACAAAAACAAGGAAGTTATGCTAAATCTTCACAAATTACTGGTTGGGCTGCAGCTGGAGTATTGGAAAGGGTAAAGAAGAGGTTTACCAGAATGATACCTGGAATGAGGGACTTCAGTTATATGGAGAGATTGGAGCAGCTGGAATTGTTCTCGGAGCAGAGAAGGTTGAGGGGAGATTTGATTGAGACATTCAAAATGATGAGGGGTTTTGATAGAGCAGGAGGGGAGAAACTGTTTCCTCTATCAAGTGATTGATAAACAGAGGTCATTGATGTAAAATAATTAGCAAAGGAACTAGAGGGGAAATGAGGAGAAATTCTTTGAGGATTGTTGTGATCTGGAACGCACTGCCTGAAAGGGTGGTGGAATCAAATTCCATGGGAACTTTCAAAAGGCTATCGGACAAGTATTTGAAGAGACTTACTTGGCAGGGTTATGGGGAGAAAGCTGGAGTGTGAGATTAAATTGGACAGCTCTTTCAAAGAGGTGACACAGGCACGATGGGCTGAATAGCCCCCTAGTTTTTAAAAAAGGGAAGGGAGCCGATCGAACGCGGGGGGGCGGGGAAAGAGAGAAGGCTGCAGGAAGCCTCAAAAATTGAGGAGCCATTTCCCAATGGCAAAAGGGGGAGGTCGTCGGGAAACGGCTGGCTCAACTTTCTGAGGCTTCCTGCACCTTTCTCACTGCTACAAGAAGCCTCAGTGCTGATGTGCTGATGGCAATGTACTTTTATAAAAAAAATGTTCAAAAACTAAACAGCTACAAAGAACGACAAAAATGGCCGAGTGCCAATGTTTTTTTCACACTGCGCGTGCGCGAACGCTCCAACGCGCAGCGTTGCCGGCAGGAAAAAAACTAATTTAAATAGTACCCGCCCCCTCCCACTCTCAAAATCGGCGCGAGTGTAGGCTCCGCCCCCCCCAGGCGGCGCGCCAGGCAGACAAGGAGCTGCAAAGCGCTCGAGAATCGCGAGTTTTCTTTTCGGCGCGAAAAACCGGCGCCCAGCTCGGAGGGGCGCCCGTTTTTTTTCGTGTGGAAACTTGGGCCCATTATTTTCAAGTAATTTTGTTTGTGTCAGACTTCAGTGACTTTTTTTGAGAGACCTGCCATGTAAATGATTTTTATTTTTGTTTAGGTGAGTAAATAGTTTGAATCCATTGCTTATTTTAATAAATAAAGTGCCATATAATTGCAATATTTCACAAGCTATGATGAGCATTTTCGAATGGAGGTAAATATCCTAATATTCAGTGATTGATATTGTAGTGAAAGTTTGGCTGGATTAACGGTGCTGCACTTGTATTCATATTGACTGTGACATTTTATCCTTTCAGAAAAAGAAAAATTGCACATCATTATTTTCCATGTGGGTATAAATTGAGAGTGCTTCTTTCCATACTATATTGTATATGTACAATGGATGTAATGCAAAACACAACACTTGTAGTAAAATTAATGTCTTCTGATAAAAGACAATCACTTATAATGTGCAGCTCCACGTTCAAGCAGGTGGAAAATGGTTTCAGAACATTAATACTTTCACCGTTTTGACTCCTTCCCAAATGGATATTTTAGTGAAGCACAAATGCTAATTACATGTTGGCATGCTTTTAGAGAGATTATATAAGAGTCATAATTGCAGTGTTCTGCTGTGTAAGTGCTGTAATAGATGCTCTTTATATCTTCGCAATGCTGTATTTATGATTACAAAACTCTGCCACAAATTGTTAAGGTAAATTAGAGACTGAATATACAAATATTCAAAAGGAACATTGTGGAACTTCACCAACCCGAAAAAAATTGTAAACTTTATATGCATGCAGTTTTTTTTTCAGTGAGTGAAACATATTGATTCCAGGAATTTATATATAAGTTGATGCGTTCAATTGGTTTACTTTCCCCTACATTCTCTTGTATAATTCTCCATTTTCCAGTTCAGAGGATGGCCAGGTGGCGCACTGTCATGAATCTGCATTGTGTAACCAGCTGAGTAACCGGTCCCCTTTCTGTCTTTCCTTAATTGTCATCTATTTATACTCCCTTCCCTTTTCATCCCTGCACCCCATCTACCTAATCACTGCTTAGTGGAAAGGATCTTGATTGCTGTACTTAGAAATTCCTGCCTACAGTATGCAGCGGCTCAAATTACTTCCATTAGCAGCAAGACTTTTCAATGAGGGGCCTGGTCTGCAATGAATTTTGTCAAGAGACATTGGCCAGTCCCTTAAAACCACTGGTTGTCAGCTTAAATACTGCCTTGGCATATAATACCAAACAATATTGATGTAAATATGATTGTTCAACATTTTCTCTCCACTGTATTTGTATCAATATCCTAAATAAGTCAACTGAGTAATATTATGCTGAAAAACTTTAAGTGTGCCTCAATAAGTCGATAATTTAAAAACTTACACTTTTCATGTCAAGACTCAAATCCGTAAACTCTCATCAGTTGAATTTGTTTGCACTTGTGCTTCAGAAATTTGAAGGTAAGCATCAATTTCAGCATTACTTTTGTTTAAGGTAGCTGTGTTCCAATTAGTCATCATACACACATTTGCCGGATCTGCCACAGCAAAGAAAGAAGGTAAATGAGGCATTTACAAGTTGGGAGTAGCCATTGGTTACACACTGGTTTCAGGAGTTGATGAGTTGCCTATGGCATTGCTTAGCTTTTTTAAAAAGGCTCTTTTCCTCTGTCTGTGTTTGGCCCTCACTTTTAAATTATTTGCTACCCTCTTCGTCTTTGTTTGTTTTTACTCTTTTTCTTTCACACTCTCATCTGGGTCTGACTTTGTCAATGTTTTGTATCCCTACTTCCCTCTCTCTTTACCTTTCATCACTATATCTCCCAGTTTCTGTCTGCCTCTCTCTTTTGCTCAGTTTGTATTGTTTTTCTAGAACCCAGAGCAAAATTGCAGCTGACTTATCAGAGGCAGGAACTGGTATTGGTGGGGTCGGGGTGGCAAGCTGGGATAGTGAAGAGAGAAACTTGGAGGGCAGTATTTGGGAAGGGAGGGATTTGGAGGTGCATGACTTTCAGTCTGGGCTGGAACTGGATGCCAGGGCCTAATTTAGGTGCACCTTTACTGTAGGTCCGATCTTCCTATTGGTATTATCTTGGATCCAGACCCACAGTCCTGAGAATTGGCATTAGCAGCCAGTAAAATTGTGCAAGAAGTGCTGTGTGGGACTGTGAAAGGAGCAGGGCCTTAACAGTGCCTGGAATTCCAAGGGCTCTCATTGTGAAGTGACCCAGATGGTATGGTATTGCAGCAGGGCACCTGTCTGCACTCCACGTAACCAGGCATCAGACTGAAAGGGGTGTGTAGGACCAGGGAGCAGAACAGTCAGGTGAGAGACGAGATGAAGGCTTCAAAGGGTTAGTTTCTTGTCATTTGCAAATTTAAGAGGGACATCCAAGACTTGGCTGGCAAAGCCTAATGGTGTGGTTGGGCAGAGATGCTATTGGGGCCAGGGAAAAGTGCAGTGGCCTTTCTGGGGCTCCTCTCTCTCTTTCCCCCCCAGCCCCCCTCTCTTTCTCTTTTCCTCCATCCCCCAGCCTCTCTATTCCCCCACCTGCTCTCTCTCTCGCTCTCTTTTCCCCCCCATCCCATTCTCTCTTCTCTTTCCCCCCCCCCCACCTTCTCTCTCCCACCCCCCCCCCACCATTCTCTCCACCCCCCCCACCATTCTCTCTCCCACCCCCCCCCACCATTCTCTCTCCCACCCCCCCCCACCATTCTCTCTCCCACCCCCCCCCACCATTCTCTCTCCCACCCCCCCCCCACCATTCTCTCCCACCCCCCCCCACCATTCTCTCTCCCACCCCCCCCACCATTCTCTCTCCCACCCCCCCCACCATTCTCTCTCCCACCCCCCCCCACCATTCTCTCTCCACCCCCCCCCACCATTCTCTCTCCCACCCCCCCCCCACCATTCTCTCTCCCACCCCCCCCACCATTCTCTCTCCCACCCCCCCCACCATTCTCTCTCCCCACCCCCCCCACCATTCTCTCTCCCACCCCCCCCACCATTCTCTCTCCCACCCCCCCCACCATTCTTTCTCCCCCCCCCACCATTCTTTCTCCCCCCCCACCATTCTTTCTCCCCCCCACCATTCTTTCTCCCCCCCCACCATTCTTTCTCCCCCCCCACCATTCTTTCTCCCCCCCCCACCATTCTTTCTCCCCCCCCACCATTCTTCTCCCCCCCACCATTCTTTCTCCCCCCCCACCATTCTTTCTCCCCCCCCCACCATTCTTTCTCCCCCCCACCATTCTTTCTCCCCCCCACCATTCTTCTCCCCCCCCACCATTCTTTCTCCCCCCCCACCATTCTTTCTCCCCCCCCACCATTCTCTCTCCCACCCCCCCCACCATTCTCTCTCCCACCCCCCCCACCATTCTCTCTCCCACCCCCCCCACCATTCTCTCTCCCACCCCCCCCCACCATTCTCTCTCCCACCCCCCCCACCATTCTCTCTCCCACCCCCCCCACCATTCTCTCTCCCACCCCCCCCCACCATTCTCTCTCCCACCCCCCCCCCACCATTCTCTCTCCCA
>NC_091990.1:93140578-93269015 GCF_044704955.1 Pristiophorus japonicus | reverse complement strand
CCCCCCACCCTCCTCTCTCTTTCCACCCCCCACCCTCCTTCCTTTCCCACCCCCCCACCCTCCTCTCTCTTTCCACCCCCCCACCCTCCTCTCCTTTCCCACCCCCCCATCTCCTCTCCCTCCCCTCCTTCCTTCCACCCTCCCCCCCCCCACCCTCCTCTCTCTTTCCACCCCCACCCTCCTCTCTCTTTCCACCCCCCACCCTCCTCTCTCTTTCCACCCCCCACCCTCCTCTCTCTTTCCACCCCCACCCTCCTCTCTCTTTCCACCCCCACCCTCCTCTCTCTTTCCACCCCCACCCTCCTCTCTCTTTCCACCCCCCACCCTCCTCTCTCTTTCCACCCCCCACCCTCCTCTCTCTTTCCACCCCCCACCCTCCTCTCTCTTTCTTTCCACCCCCCACCCTCCTCTCTCTTTCTTTCCACCCCCCACCCTCCTCTCTCTCTCTTTCCACCCCCCCACCCTCCTCTCTCTTTCCACCCCCCACCCTCCTCTCTCTTTCCACCCCCCCACCCTCCTCTCTCTTTCTTTCCACCCCCCACCCTCCTCTCTCTTTCTTTCCACCCCCCACCCTCCTCTCTCTTTCTTTCCATCCCCCCACCCTCCTCTCTCTTTCTTTCCATCCCCCCACCCTCCTCTCTCTTTCTTTCCACCCCCCACCCTCCTCTCTCTTTCTTTCCACCCCCCACCCTCCTCTCTCTTTCCACCCCCCCACCCTCCTCTCTCTTTCCACCCCCCCACCCTCCTCTCTCTTTCCACCCCCCCACCCTCCTCTCTCTTTCCACCCCCCCACCCTCCTCTCTCTTTCCACCCCCCCACCCTCCTCTCTCTTTCCACCCCCCCACCCTCCCCTCTCTTTCCACCCCCCCACACTCCCCTCTCTTTCCACCCCCCCACCCTCCTCTCTCTTTCCACCCCCCACCCTCCTCTCTCTTTCCATCCCCCCACCCTCCTCTCTCTTTCCACCCCCCCACCCTCCTCTCTCTTTCCACCCCCCCACCCTCCTCTCTCTTCCCACCCCCCTCTCTTTCCCCCCCCCCCCCCCCGACCCTCCGTTCTCTCTCTCTCTCTTCCTTTCTCTCTCCCCCCCCCCCCCCCCCCCGCCGGTTCTCTGTCTCTTCCCCCCGACCACCCCGTTGGCTCTCTCTCTCTCTCTCCCTCTCTCTCTCTCTCTCTCTCTCTCTTCCCCTCCCCAACCCCCTGTTCTCTCTCCTCCTCCCCCCCACCCCCTGTTCTCTCTCTCTCTCTCTCTCTCTCTCTCCCCCAGCTGCTTCTCGGCCATCCGCCGCTGCTCTTGGCTGCGTAGAATCAGAGCGGGGTCGCACTTCCGGTTCGGTCGGGGGGCGGAGCATGACCAACGCATGTGCAGAAAAAACGAAGTCGGAATAGTTATTCCCGAGTTTAAAATAAAAGTTATCATCAAGCTATATCAGATCTTCTTCTTGTTCAGTTCTGTCCTTGAGGGAAGGAAACCTGCCATTCTTACCCGGTCTGGCTTATATGTGACTCCAGTCCCACACCAATGTGCTCCATTTTTAACTGCTCACTGAAGTGATCTAGCAAACCACTCAGTTTAGTGATGGTCAATAAATGTCAACCTTGTCAGTGATGCCCACAACTTGAAAATTAGTACTAATTGAAGAAATGCTAATTGGAGGAGTGGGTCACAAACTTTCCACAGATCAATCAAATCATTAGAATCACACACTGCTTCATTACTTGGTATCCATGGGCCAGTTGGATATTACAATGTGACACAGCTTCAAAACGAATTTTGAATTTAAACCTGTTAATGTGCCATGGCATTGTACAGAGTCAAGACTAGGTACAGTCTCGCTTCAGCTGAAGTAGGGTTGCCTGGTGAGAGATAATTGGGCCAGGGTGCACCAGCAGAATTCAGTCCCAATTTCAAGTCATTCATTCAGTCCTTATTTGTCATATTGCCATGATGAATTCCTCTGTAAACATGTCATGCTATAATTATGAAAGCAAAATTTTGCGGATACTGGAAATCTGGAATAAAAATAGAAGATGCTTGTACCTCCTTCCCAAGATCCATAAGCTGGACTGCCTTGGTAGACTCATTGGCCCCAAGTTTCGAGCCGCGCCTTGAACGGCGCAGTCCCGACCTGGACGCCCGTTTTTCGCGCCACAAAGTGCGCCTAAAAAAAACCCTCCGTATTCTCCACCTCCCTGCAGGTCCTCTGGCCCTCGGCGCAGCGCAGCAGGAGCTGTAGGGGGGCGGAGCCAGGTCCCTGCGCTGAAAACAGTGCCGGGACCTCTGCACATGCGCGCTACAGTGGGCACACAAATGCAGTAGCTCCAGGCGCCCAAAACTGTGTGGGAGGGGCCCAAAGCACGCAGCCCCTAGCCCTGGCCGAATGGCCTCACTGGGGCTGCGTGAATAAGGCTCCTCCCACGGCCAGCTCCTGCTTCCTCCCGACCCGACTCCCGCTCCCCCCCCCCCCCCCCCCGGACCCGACTCCCACTCCCGCTCTCCCCCCTCCCGCCGCGACTGGACCCGACTCAGACTCCCGCTCCCGCTCCGACTGGACCCGACCTGACCTCCCTCTCCCCGACCTGACCTCCTCTCTTCCCCCCCCACCCCCCCGACCCGACCCAATGCCACCTACCTGTAAATCTGGTGCTGGGGACGGGCCCTGCCCGAAGTCTCGGGCCCGTCCCGTTCAGCCTTCGGTCCCGACGGCAAACCGCTGCCTGAAAGGCCTGCCTGAAGCACTTTCACACAGGTAGGAACATGGTTTATTTAATCTTTGCTTATAAATTTTTATTCAGGTTGGATTTATTTGTATAATATTTGTATAAGTATAATTAAGGATTTATTGTAGAATTTAATGACTTCCCTTCTCCCCCCCCCCTCGTTCCTGACGCCTAATTTGTAACTTGTGCCTGATTTTTTTAATGAGTAGACAAGGTTTTTTCACCGTACAAAAATCTTCACTTACTCCATTCTAAGTTAGTTTGGAATACGTTTTCACTGTGGAAACTTTCAAATCAGGCGTCAGTGGCCGGACATGCCCCCTTTTGAAAAATAAATTCTGTTCCAAAGTGAAACTGTTCTACCTGACTAGAACTGCAGAAAACTAAATGTGGAGAATTCCGATTTCTAAGATACTCCGTTCTACACCAGTTGCTCCTAAAAATCAGGAGCAAATCATGTGAAAACTTGGGGCCAAAGTTTCAGCCTGGTCTTGCCCCACAGAACTGATTTATCCTATCTCGACTCTTTTTCTTTTCCTCTCCTTGTCCTCTCCTTGTCCAGTCTCTTTCCACCTACATCCGTGACTCTTCCGACGCCCTCCGCCACTTCAACAGTTTCCTGGTCCCAACCGTCTCCTTTTTACCATGGATGTCCAATCTCTCTACACCAATATCCTCCTTCCTTGAGAGAGGCCCAATCACGCCCCATCAACCACCAAACCTCCTCCGCCTGGCTGAACTTGTTCTTGAATTTAACAACTTTTCTTTTGACTAAATTCTCTTCCTCCAAATTCAAGGTGTTGCTATGGGAACCTGCATGGGTCCGAGCTGTGACTGCCTTTTTGTGAGATATTCTTTGTTCCAGTCCAACTCGGGTCCCCTCTATGATCTCTTTTTCTGCTACATTGATAACTATCGGTGCTGTTTCCTGCTCTCTCCTTGAACTAGAAAATTTCATTCACTTTGCTTCCAATTTCCACCCTTCCCTCACTTTCACATGGTCTATCTCCGACTCTTCCTTCCCTTGACTTCTCTGTCACCATTTCTGGGGATAGACTTCCGACAAGCATCATACGCCCACTGACTCAGCTACCTGGGCTACACTTCCTCCCATCCCACTTCCTGTAAGGACTCTCTTCCTGCCAATTTCTCCGTCTCTGTCGCATCTGTTCTGACGACACCCCCTTCCATACCAGTGTTTCCAATATGTTTTCCTCAACCGAGGATTCCCTCTACCGTGGTTGACATGGCCCTAGACTGTGTCCGTTATATTTCCTGCACTTCTGCTTTCATCGTTTCGATCTCGCCCAAAACCACGATGGGGTTCCCCTTGTCCTCACGTTTCACCCAACTGTGCCATTTCCACCATCTCCAGCGTTATCCCATGACCAAACACATTTTCCTCTTGCTTTTCAGTATTTCTGAAGGGGCCATAATGATGATGATCCCTCCGTGACAGCCTGATCCACTAAATTGGGTAGACCAAAGGCAGATTGGGTGACCGCTTTGCAGAACATCTCCGTTCAGTCAGTGAGCATGACCTCGATCGAGCTTCCGTTCGCCTATCACTTTGATTTTCCGCTCCGCTCCTGCTCTGACCTCTGTCTTCGGCCTCCTCCACTGTTCCAACGAAGTTCAAGGCAAGCTCGAGGAACAGCACCTCCTCTTTCAATTGGGCAATTTACAGCCAACATCGAGTTCAACAATTTCAGACCATAACTTCTGCCTCTACTTTTTCAGATGGCAGCTGTTGATGATTCTGCCATTCCCATTTACACCTCTTCTAGACTCATCTTTTGTTTCTTTGCCTGTCTCATTACCATCTCCTTTTGCTTTGTACAATCATACCTTTTGTCATTTAATCTCTTCTGCCTTCCACCCGATCACAGACCTTCCCTTTTGTTCTTTCCTCCCCTCTCCCCTCCCTGCCCCTGCACTTGCTTAAAAATTTGTTACATCTTTAACTTTATCCAGTTCTGATGAAAAGTCATCGACCTGAAATGTTAACTCTGTTTGACCTGTTGAGTATTTCCACCATTTTCTGTTGTTCTATAATTACAGCCTCTTGGCAAGAGCACTGCAGCACACAATTGGGGAGAGGATAGAATTACAGTGAGACAGGTTTACATAGGTTTATAAATGTGGATATAAACATTTATAATGGAAAAAGTTAAGTGTATGCAAACTTTAGATTTTTAAGGTTATTTATTACAGCTATAATTAGTCTACTAATTAATTATCATCATCATAGGCAGTCTCTCGAAATCTAAAATGAGTTCTCAGGTGACTACAGTCCAATATGGGAATTACAGTTTCTGTCACGGGTGGGACAGACGGTCGTTGAAGGAAAGGGTGGGTGGGGAGTCTGGTTTTTGCTTACTTGCTGCATGCTCTTGGCGACGAGACTCGAGGTGCTCAGCACCCTCCTGGATGCTCTTCGTCCACTTCGGACAGTCTTGGGCCAGGGACTCCCAGGTGTCGGTGGGGATGTTGCATATTAACATTGAAGGGAACAGATGCCTTCTATATGAAACAGCAATTTACACAAACTATCTAGCAGTCTTAGAGGACCAAACACAGATTGGGTGACCATTTGTTAAACACCTCCATTTGGTGTGCAGGTACATTCTTGGCCTTTTTTGTAGATTTCCACATCAACTACTCCCCCTATTCCTACACTGCTTTGTTATAGGTGTAGCTTTCCCATGCTGTAGTTGTCTCATTTCAAATCCAGTGTGTATTTTCCATTAATTTCCATCTCTATAGCTTTTTATTTATTGGTCATATAATCTATTTAAGCCATTTCTGTGACAGAGCTCAGCACTTGATCCTCGACTTATACCCGCTGTCTTTTGCTGTTCCCTCTCCTCAATTTATTCAGACGCATTAAGGGACTCGCTTGAAAAATAAGGAGGTCATGTATTACTTGGAAAATAAGAATCTAAATGAGGTAGAGGAACAAAGGGATCCCCTGAGTACTAATACACAAATCACTAAAGTGATGCAGGTTAATGCCATTTTAAAAAAAAGACGAAACCAAACACTGGGGTTTATTTCGAGAGGGATTGAACTGAAAAATAGAGAAGTTCTGCCAATCCTTCATCAAACCTTGGTTCGACCACACTTGGAGTACTGTGTAAAGTTCTGGTTACCATATTATGAAAAGACTAGCGAGGGTGCAAAAAGATTTACAAGGACAAGGTTATACCCATCAGGAAAGGATGAACAGGGTGGGTCTCTTATCTTGGAAGGAAGTCTGAGGGGTGACCTAATAGAGGTCTTTAAATCATGCAAGTTTTGATAGAGCAGATACATTTGTGGGGAAGAGCATAACTAGAAGCCATCAAAATAAGGTAGTCACCAAGAAATCAAACAGGAAATTCAGAAGACACTTCTTCACCCAGAGAGTGGTGAGAATGTGGAACTCGCTACCACAGGGAATGGTTGAGGCGAATAGATTCGATGCATTTAAAGGGAGGCTTGATAAGCATATGAAGGAGAAAGGAACGGAGAGTTATGCTGATAAAGTTAGATAAGGAAAGACGAGAGGAGCATAAATGCCGGCATGGACTAGTTAGGCCGAATGACTTGGTTCTGTGTTACATATTCTACGTAACTTATCAGGTCTACGCCTGAAACTCTAACCTACCTTTGATCTTTAAAGATGCTGATGGATCTGCAGTTCCAGCATTTTCTGTTTATAATTTTCTGACGAGATATTTTGATATAAGGCTCTTTATTAATGATTACAGTTAACACTTATACAACAAAATTGTACTTTTGAGGTTTGACAGTATCATGAATGTTCTTTAATAACAGAAGGCTGCAGGAAAGGAAAGTTGCAGTGTTGAGCTGAATAATCGTTGTGATATGTCAGTGTGACGGTGAAGCAGTTGCATGTTAATGAGCTTTTGGCATCTAATTATTTATTTGGCGTGCGTGTTATGTGAAAGAAGGAAATTGCAAGAACAGTTTCTTTTATCAGCTCATTTCCATTCAATAAGTGTCAAAATCTAAAACTTTTTAAGAAGAAAATAATGAGAATTTTCAGGAAAGTGAAACTTTTTTTTGTTTTGAACACTCCCAGTAATTCGAATAAATTAGCATTGGTTTTAATTTCCTGTGCTCCTGTCTGACAATGTTTGGTGAGTTCATGTAAATTTATAAATTGCATACCCTTACAGGTTTGAAAAAAAATTGCTGATGGGAAAACAGTTTCTAGCAAAATCTTGGTATCCCAAACAATTTTCAAAGTCTTATTATCTTTTCAAAAGCAAAGTACTATCTATGCTGGAAATCTGAAATAAAGCTGTATTATTTTGTGCTGTTCTATGTGAAGGGCACCACTGTCTGTATCGACCATTTGCCGATCAGGTGCAGTGTGGTTAGGTGCATCGTAAAGCTATATCTAGCGTGTTCCAGCCATGTACTTCAGTGCTATCCTCAGAAAAGTGTATGCTGCACCAAAATGCAATTATTCCTCACTTCTCACAGTAGCCTGTCTGTGGTACCTCTGAGTGAGTGAGGTTGTCAGTTTTGAGCCAAGCAGTTTATGCCCATGCCCACAAGTGACTGGATTAACAGCAACAGGCAGAGAATTTCACAACGATCAATCTAAGCTGGATTTGAAAAAGGTCCCAAAAGTGCATTCAACGTCTGAACCAATGCACCATCCATAAAATTGTACAGCGCTGGAAAAAGTAATTTGCCCCTTCGGGCTCTGTGAAAGGCCTTTTCATGAACTTAGTCACATTCTCTGGTCCTTCTCCATATCCTTCAAAAAAACTTTGTTGTAAATATTTATCCACTTTCCCTTTTAAAAGCTATTATGGATTTTGCCTCCATCACTGTTTGTGGTGTGATATTCCATGTTTTGACAACCCTCTACAGTATGAAAAAAATTCTCATGACCAATATTGATCTTTTGACAAATGTTATCAACTCCAAGAGAAATTGTGGACAGGTGTGCAAATTTACAGATCGATGGAAAATAATGGAGATTTACTTTCCCTGATACTGTTGCCATCATTTTGTGGTGTTAGCTTTGCTCTTCAATTCAGCTTTTTGATGTATTTGTTGAAGTGTCAATTAACAAAGTAATATTTTCAGTTGGAACATGTATAGGAACACAAACCTTTTCCTGCATCCACTGTGTCTCCTGCTAAAACCCCTATTTAGTATTACCAGAAAATCTGACCAATTTACGTTTAGTTTTAGTATCTTAGTTGTCAATGTAGATAGAAACAAGAAGTCGAATACTGACCTTGAGAGTTCACTCGGCGCACTCTCACAGTCTGGCAGTCCACCTCCCACGAATACTCTGCTTCCTAATTTTTAATCAGTCGAGTTTGTTTAGTTCCATATTCACACTGGATTCCTCTGGCTTTTAATTTGATTAGAAGCCTTTTATGCAGAATTTTATTTGCATTTTCCTAAAATCCTTGATAGCATTTAACTATCTACCTGTACCATCAAGGAAGTTTGTCAGGCAGGACCTTCCTGTCTAAATTCATGCTCGTAAAGTTATTAGGCAGGTACTCTTGAGCTTGCACTTGGAATTGATTCCATTATTTTACCTATGATTAGTAGTGCAGGTGCCTGGGTCAGATTTGTTTTCATTTATAGGTACTGCATTTTTCTTTCTTTCCTGTAGAACTTCACAAATGTCCAATGGCCCAGGAATTGCAGTTGGAGGCTTCACGCAGGCAAATGCCTCCGACCTGAAAAATTTCTATGAACTTGGGTGGTCCGGGAGGTTCGGAGACTTGCGGTCCTGGGTCTCGACACGAAGCCCTGCGTAGAGGTCCACGCATACCAGGGATGTAGGGGCTTCGCATGTGTCCCTGGGATTACGTGGGCCAGCTCAACCAATTGAAGTAGGGGTATTCCCATTCAAACTTGCAGTGAGTTCTGTATGTACGAATCACCACAGTATGAATGGGAATACTCCCAAAAATACACACACAGTTAAAATACATTTTTTAAAAACATCACATTTTAAAAATGAATAAAAATGGAATTCATTATTTAAAACAAAAATTTAATTTTTTGAAAAATAAGTTTACACATTTTAATGGGTCAAAAAATAAATTTACATTATTTCACAGGTTTTTAAATGTTTAATTATTGAAAAAAAAATCATTTTCTGTCCTTTTAAGAGTCTTGCGCTGATAAAAGCCAGCCTTATGCCTGCTTTTATCAGTCGTAAGAATTTCTTGACAGATCGCAAGTCCTAGGTTTAGGCACATGCACAGTGCATTCCTAAATGCGGAGTTTGCGGGGCCCTTACGGGCACGTGCGCACCTTGTACACGCCTGTAGGGCCGCAAATTCAGGGTCAATGATTCCTTTCTGAAGGAATTTCTGTCAATGTTCTCTTTTAGCACCCTAAGATAGATCTAATTTTACTCAAGGGAAACGTTGGTCTTTAATCTCTTTTATCATGCATCTTTGCCACACTGACTTCAAAATCCTTCAGAATATTGGATGTATAACAGAAGCAAGATTGGAAGTTAATGTTGTACCCTTTGGTGAAACGTAGATAATCTGTATAATTGAAAGTCTTGTCTAGCGAGTGTTTGAAGCGTTACAATTTTCAGTGGTGCCAAACGTGAGTATGGCCTCAGACACCACACTTCATGGCATTGCAGATCCTCGGGGCAAAATATGATTGGGTCAAATAACCAAACCTATTGAGTTATCAATCAAGTGCCTGATTTAAATCTGCCTGAATGAGTCAAAAGTACCGAAAAATACTAATGAAGAATGACCAACCAGCAGCAATCAAGAGGAAATAAATATATTAGTATTGGTTTAATGTTCTATTTTATTAATTTTGTTGTCACTTTATAATTCTAATTTAAAGTATATGTGCTGATAATTAATTCTTTATTAATCTAATGTTAACATTTTCATTGTTTAATATTTTCCAGAAAGAGCTCATACCATGTAGAAACTGGCCAGTAAAGTTAATATTTTTCTGTCCGCTCCATGAAAGTATTGGTATCATTTCCCATTAACAATTAGACAAGATTAATCACGGTTAATCAAGCTTTAACTTAAACTTATTAAATTGAATGTGCTGTGAGCCACAGCTTTAAATTAATTAAATGAAGCTGTTTGCAGTGAAATGTGTGTTGGATAGGACTGGAAGGCTAGTTTAAGATCATTTTTAATACTTTTTAATTAGCTTGCATTGCAGCAAATTACAAAGTTTTAAAAAAATCGATTATTCCTTCCATTTGTTTTTAATTAGAGACCAAGCCCCACCTGTTTGAATAGACTGAGTCATAAAATCTAACACTAAAATCTGTTAATACTGCTTTGGGACATAATGTAGATGTTATTCCTAAGGTTAAGTCTCTGGCTCCTTTAGCTTCACATCCTCTGGTTCTCCTCTCTGACATTGCATTTTTACATCCACCTGATTGATTTCTCTTATAATTTTACAAATCTGTGTCATGTCCCCTCCATGTTGATCACTTGTTGACAGATTTAGCTTTCTTGGCTTCTGATTTTCAGAGTTGAGTTTGTTTTAGTTGGAGGAAATGAAATTGACTTAAGATGTGATCTCGATCTTTAAAATTCTCAGACAGAGAGCAGACTTTGACGGAGGGCACAAGTTTAAAACTAAAAAAAATTGTGGGTCTAGAAACTTGAAGAATTATATTTTCCTCACAGACCAGTGGATATATAGGTAAACTTCCAACAATATCGATATCCATAGTTACTTCAAAGTGGAGCTGAATATATAGACCGGGAATAAAAGTTCCAAATTGGGGAAAAACTAATTTTGCTAAGTTAAGGAGTGATTTGGCCATAGTGGACAGGAAACAGCTATTTGTGGGTAAATCAATGCCGGAACAGTGGGAGGCATTCAAGGAAGAGAGCTGGAAGACTCGGGCCAAACATGTGCTCTTAAAGAAAAAGGCTGGAGCCCCCTGGATGTCTAGGGACTGAGAGGGGACGATTAAGAAAAAAAAGGGCGCTTATGTCATATACAGGTTGAGCGTCCAAAATCCAGAGATCCAGCCATCGGACTGATGGTGGCAGGGTTGTCCAGAATCCGTAAAATGTTCCGGAATCCGGACCCGCTGACCTCGAGGTCCTGCGGCTGCCCGACCTCGGGCCTCACCTCGCCGCCACCCAACCTCTGGCCTCGCCGCCGCCGCTGCCCTTGCCTCGAGGCCTTTTCCCCGGCGGTAGGGCCCCCAGCCGACGTTCCGAAATCCAGCATAACACGAAATCCTGAACAGCCTCGGTCCCGAGGTTTCTGGATTCGGGACGCTGCACCTGTACCAATGGCTAAATACTTCAGAATCTTAAGAGGAATATAGAAAATTGAGGTAAAATTAAAAAGGATATTAGGAATGCTAAGAGAGAGCACGATAAATTCTTGGCCAGTAAAATGTTCTATAAATATAGAGCAAGGTGGTAACTAAAGAAAGGGTAGGGCCGATGAGAGACCAGGAGGGTAATCTTTGTGTGGAGGCGGAAGATATTGGTAGGGTTCTTAACGAATACTTTGCATCTGTTTTCACAAAGGAAAGAGGAAATACAGATATTGCTATCGAGGAGGAGTGTGATATTCTGAATGAAATAAATATAGTGAGAGAGGAAGTATTAAGGGGTTTAGCAGCTTTGAAAGTAGGTAAGTCCCCAGGCTCGGATGAAATGCATCCTCGGCTGTTGAGCGAAGTAAAGGAGGAACTAACAGAGGCCTTGACCATCATTTTCCAGTCCACTTTGGATCTTGGCATGGTGCCGGAGGATTGGAGGACTGCTAATGTAGTACCCTTGTTTAAGAGGAGAAAAAGGGATAGGCCAAGTAATTACAGGCCTGTCATCCTAACCTCAGTGGTGGGAAAATTATTGGAAAAAATCTTGAAAGACAAGATAAATCTGCTTTTGGAAAGGCAAGGATTAATTAGGGACAGTCAGCATGGATTTGTTCAGGAAGATCGTGTTTAACTAACCTGATTGAATTTTTTGAGGAGGTAATTCAGAGGGTCGATGAGGGTAGTGCGTACGATGTAGTATATAAGGACTTTAGCAAGGCTTTTTAATAAGGTACCACGTGGTAGACTGGTCATGAAGATTAAAGCCCATGGAATACAAGGCAAAGTGTCAAGTTGGATCCAAAATTAGCTTGGAGGTAGGAAGCAAAGGGTAATGATTGATGGATGTTTTTGTGACTGGAAGGATGTTTCCAGTGGGGTTCCGCAGGGCTCAGTACTGGGTCCCTTGGTTTTTGTGGTAAATAACAACGATTTTGATTTGAATATAGGGAGTATGATAAGTTTGCAGGCGACACTAAAATTTGCTGTGTGGTTGATAATGAAAAGGAAAGTCATGGGCTGCAGGAGGATATCAATCTACTGGTCAGGTGGGCAGAGCAGTGGCAAATGGCATTTAATTCAGAGAGGTGATGCACTTTGGGAGGGCGAATAAGGGAAGGATATACACATTAAGCGGTAGGCCACTTAATAGTGTAGATGAACAAAGGGACCTTGGAGTGCTTGTCCACAGATCCCTGAAAGTAGCTTACCAGGTGGATAAGGTGGTTAAGAAGGCATATGGAATGCTTGCCTTTATTGGCCGAGGCATAGAATATAAGAGCATGGAGGTTATGCTTAAATTGTATAATACTTTGGTTAAGCCACAGTTGGAGTACTGTGTGCAGTTCTGGTCGCCATATTATAGGAAGGATGTGATTGCACTAGAGAGGATGCAGAGGAGATTTACTAGGATGCTGCCTGGAATGGAGAATCTTCGTTATGAGGACAGATTGGATAGGCTGGGTTTGTTCTCATTGGAACAGAGGAGGTTGCGAGGAGACCATATTGAGGGGCCTGTACGTAGTGGATAATGGCTATTTCCATTGGTGGAGGGGTCTATAACAAGGGGGGGCATAGTTTTAAGGTGGTTGGTGGAAGATTTAGAGGGGATTTGAAGGGGGGGAGGCTTCTTTACGCAGAGGGTTGTGGGGATCTGGAACTCCTGGAAGAGTGGTGGATGCAGAAACCCTCACCACTTTTAAGAGATGGTTGGATGGGCACTTAAAAGTGGCGTAACCTGCAGGGTTACAGACCAAGAGTTGGAAATTGGGATTAGACTAGATGACCTTTTTGTTGGACGGCGCAGATATAATGGTAAGTACTGCAGGGAATAGAATACGGCCAGGGTGATCTTCTGGACTAGTGTCGATTGCCTAGATGGGTTGGAGAGGAATTTTCCCAGATTTTTTCAACCTAAATTGGCCTGGGTTTTTATCTAGTTTTTGCCTCTCCCAGGAGATCACATGGCTCCGGTGGGGTGGAGTGTAGATGTTTACAGTTTGCAGTTGTGTGAGGCGGACTGGTTGGGCTGGGTGCTTTTTGCCTTCCATCATTGTTCATAGGTTTGTATATAACCTTTAGCGCTGCTGACCAAGGGCAGTGCGGCTCTTGTCAGCCGACGTGGACACAATGGGCCGAAATTGTCTCCTTCTGTGTTTAAAATTTCTATGTTTCTATATCTGCTAAGGATCAGGATTGAAGGTTATATGAATAGTTGCAGAAGAATCCTGTGTTTCCGAGAGGACAGCAGGCCAGGTTAGACTAAGAACATAAGAAATAGGAGCAGGAGTAGGCTATATGGTCCCTCGAGCCTGCTCCGCCATTTAATACGATCATGGCTGATCCGGTCATGGATTCGGGTCCACTTCCCTGCCCACTCTCCATAACCCCTTATTCACTTATCGTTTAAGAAAATATCTATTTCTGTCTTAAATTTATTCAATGTCCCAGCTTCCACACCTCTCTGAGGCAGCGAATTCCACAGATGCACAACCCTCAGAGAAAGAAATTTCTCCTCATTTCAGTTTTAAATAGGCGGCCCCTTATTCTAAGAGTATGCCCTCTAGTTCTCGTCTCCCCTATCAGCGGAAACATCCACCCCGCCAAGCCCCCTCATAATCTTATACGTTTCGTTAAGATCACCTCTCATTCCTCTGAATTCCAATGAGTAGAGGCCCAACCTACTCAACCTTTCCTCATAAGACAACCCCCTCATCTCCGGAATCAACCTTGTGAACCTTCTCTGAACTGACTCCAAAGCAAGTTTGGTGGCTGAACAGTCCAATATGAGAGCCACCGACCCTGTTACTGGTGGGACAGACATTCGTCGAGGGAAGGGATGGGTGGGGCTGGTTTGCCACGCGAGTAAATCAAAAACCAAAGGAAGTATATCCTTTCGTAAATATGGGAACCAAAACCACGCAGTATTCCCGATGTGGCCTCACCAATACCCTGTACAACTGTAGCAAAACTTCCCTGCTTTTATACTCCATTCCCTTTACAATCAAGGTCAAGATTCCATTGGCCTTCCTGATGACTTGCTGCAGACTAACCTTTTGTGTTTCAAGCACAAGTACCCCCAGGCTCCGCTGCACTGCAGCACTTGGCAATCTTTCTCCATGTCTTTTTTTAATGAATCATCTATTTAATTTTTTAATTTATCTTGTCTATTTGGAATGCATTGCTCCAACTGCATATTGCCACACAGTTCCCCCCTCATTTTTTTCCCAGTTACAATTGCCACTGATAAGCCTGATTTCTCAAAACATGGCCAATTTAATGCTTAATTTACTTTGAGCTTGCACTTTAGTCACTGAATTTTGTGTGGCACCTTATCCAAAAGCCAACAGAAATTAAAATATCTCACCTCACCAATTGTATAAATACTCAAAAAAATTCCAATAAATCTCTTGGCTAACGCCAACATTTAGTGAACTTGTGGGGATCAATGATTGACTTTACTCTTTCATGAATGCTTTTATTCAAGACTCCATTGTGTTTTTGCACTGTAGATATCAAAGCAGCAAACTTAATGAAAACTTTTGCTGCATCAGTCAGCATGTGAAAGAGAAAGATGGATTAATGGTTGATAAGGGTTTCCTTCTCTAAAGCTCTACTTGTCTATAATTCCAAGGATCGTGCTTGTAACTTTAAAAAAAAAATGGTGAAACTACTTGTCTCATTTCCTCCAATTTTTTTGTATACCTTCCATTTGGTCCTGTGCAGTACATGATTGTTATACTTAATGGCGAATTTGCGGCGGGTAGTAACAGCAAATGAACAGCATTCACTGTTATTACCCCGTTGAAACTAACTGCAGTTTCAGGATGCTTATTTCTCCCCCCCCCCCCCCCCCCCCAGCCCACAGCCGGCAATTAATGTCATCTGAAAATTAAAGCTTCAGCTCTTCCGCAGGTAATGTTGCTGTTAGGTACCTCATTAAAAGGTAGACCTTTTTGGGTGAGGTGTAATTGGGGTTTTAATAGCGTATTGAGCGCTAAACAAAGGTTATAGTCCTAAAAATCTAATTTTATTTTATGAAGTGTCAAATTTATCAATTTTTAAAAAAAAATTACAGATTACAAAAAGTACATTTACTTCAAGAAATTCCATGTCTTATTTTGGTAGTCTGCAGGCAGTTTTAATGTGTGTGCAGTATTGCAGCTATTTTATGTGTGTTTATAGAATTATGTATTTATTTGTGACCAAACTTTACAAGTTATTCCTGTCATATTTTAATTGAATAGTCTCCATCAACATAACTTGAAAAGATTGCATTTCAAAAAGGCAAAAATGAAGTGCTTCAAATAGCATAGCTGTTAACTTATAATTGTTGAGGCTCTTGCAACCCTTCTTTCCCTTGGGCCTCCATGTGAAAAAGCCAAGGCATTATCCGTTTCCATGTTTGAGTTAGCCTTCAGGAGGAATGCAACCATATCCTCGGATAGCACTCCTCTTATGTTCCCCTCCTGGCCACACACCATAATGACTTGGACATAGATCGGCATTCCTTCATTGTAGCTGGGTGTGAATTACTTGCAGATCCCTACCGAACACTGTTGTTCGAAGTTCGATCACCACAATAATTGCAATAGTTGAAGGAGATGGCCCACCCAGCTTCTCAGGGAAACGAAGAATGAGCAATAAATGTGGTCTTGCCTGTGTTATCCACATCCCAGGGAAAAAAATGACTACCCCGTCCTTCCTTTCCTCCAGCTAGCAACTGATCCATATCCATGTCACCCATGACAATTACTGACCTTATTTTGTTAAGGAGTCTCTTATGTGGTACTTTATCCTCAGTCTTTCTGAAGTCTGGGTATGTTACATCATGTGACTCTTTAGCTGTTCAGGTTGTTACCACCTCAAAAAAGGTCTGAGATTAGTCGGGCAAAATCCACTCTGAGGTCATGAAGGCTGTCGCTTATTAGAATAATTTCCAGTCCTCTTCCACTCTAATTTTAATTTATTAATCTTCGAATTATTGAGATTGGACTATTGGAGCTGTTGTTGCTAGCTATGGTCCGTCATCCTTTTGAAAATTAAAACTGTTAGCTGATTTCCAGTCAATTAGAGCCTTCTCTGTTTGTATTGACGCCCTCAACATCATGGTCAGTGCTTCAAAAATAATCTCTCTTGCTTCTAATTATATTGGGTGTAGTTCATCTACAGCAGAGGATTTATGTATTGTTTCTTATGGCTCTGCATAACAGTTGTGCAGGTGCTTCACTGAGCAAAATAAAATAAATTTATATAGTGAGAGATGTCAGTGCTAAATCATTAACTGGTCTCACTGAAGCAGAAAATCTCATCTTTTACATACTTGAAATTATAATATTCTGATGCTTCATGATAAACTGAGCTCATCATTAAATTAAATGTGTAGCATCTCTACTTTGTACTGTTGACTGAAAATGTTGGTGGGTTTCGTTATCTTTGCTCCCATTTATTCCTAAGTTTTAGTTTCTGCTGATTTGAGTAATTTTTAATGTTCTGCTATCAGCTAATTTTCCCAGCCAATGAGGGAATTTACCTTTTATTGCTGATATGTGGCGGATTAAACCACAGCTGCAAAACCTTACATACTCTGTGCTGGTACATAGGGACAGGATGATAATTAGAGCTTGAGGAAATTTGTTTTAGCTGATTAAAACTCCTCTTCCGTCAGCTGCCTCACCCCCTAGCAACTCTTAAAGCCTGCTCTTGGTTGGTATTTTTCCCAATTTTAGAAATTGTAAGGAAACATAGGTATATGGATTCCTGGTTAATATTTTCTTTTAAGTACCCTTTCTGAACAATTTCAGTGACTTGACAGGAATTTTCTGTTGAATATTTACTATTTTTTTTTCAAATTTCCACCATGTGTTGGCAGCAGCACTCAAAGTGCCAGTCTGTTGCACAGTTGTTAAAATCTTTTGAAATTAGATTCCTCATGACTTTTATGAGAGTTATGGATGTGGGAAATGCTCCATTTTAATTAGCCTGCGCCTGCGCTTGCACCTACTTGCAAGGTAACACCAAACTGTTAGATATGTTATTCCCATACAGCTTTGTTGTTCCATGGTAAAGAAAGATCTGTATCTGTTTTAATTGAGCTTATTGTCAAAAGCTACAAAAATAATTGTGCCTGCTAAACATTTTTTTAAACATTGGAAATCTTAAAAAAACCCATCTGTGCCTTATTTTTGTGGGGGAAAAATCCCCCCCCCCCCCACCACCACCAAAAGGAAATGTGCAAACCACAATGGCTGTTACTCTAGCTGCTTCACAGGGATAGTTTTGAAATAATGTATTCCTATTTGATAGTGATATGTCGAGACATATATTCAAATATAAAAGAACAATATACTCTTTATATTGCGGGGCATTATTCGATGTGTTGGTACAGATGAGTAGGAGGTGGATAAGATTAGCTGTTTATACTGTGAAAAAGAAAACTTGTAGGATCATCGAAATTTACAGCACGGAAGGAGGTCATTTCGGCCCATCGTGTCCGTGCCGGCCAACAAGAAGCTATCCAGCCTAATCCCACTTTTCAGTTCTAGATCCGTAGACCTGCAGGTTACAGCACTTCAAATGCACATCCAAGTACTTTTTAAATGTGGTGAGGGTTTCTGCCTCTTCCACCCTTTCAGGCAGTGAGTTCGAGACCTCCACCATCCTCTGGGTGAAGAAATCTCCCCTCAAATACTCTCTAAACCTTCTACCAATTACTTTAACTTTATGCCCCCTCTGCTAAGGGAAATGGGCCTTTTCTGTCCACTATATCTAGGCCTATCATAATTTTATACACCTCAATGAGGTCTCCCCTCGGCCTTCTATGTTCCAAGCCGATCCAATCTGTCCTCAAACTAAGATTCTCCACTCCTGGCAACATCCTTGCAAATTTCCTCTGTACCCTCTCCAGTACATTCACAACCTTTCTGTAATGCAGTGACCAGAATTGCATGCAGTACTCTAGCTGTGACCTAACTAGTGTTTTATACAGTTCAAGCATAACTCTCCCTGCTCTTGTATTCTAAGCCTTGGCTAATAAAGGCAAGCATTCCGTATGCCTTCTTAACCACCTTATCTACCTGGTCTGCCACCTTTCGGGATCTGTGGACATGCACTCCAAAATCCCTTTGTTCCTCTACACTTCTTAATATCCTACCGTTTAATGTGTATTCCCTTTCCTTGTTGGCCCTCTCCAAATGCATTACCCCCCTTGTCTCCGGATTAAATTCCATTTGCCACTGTAAAGTCCTTACTCTACAGCATGAAATCACACGAGGCACATTCCAGGGACAAGGCCACTCTGTGACCTTAGCTCTTTATTACAGGACTCCAGAAATGATGACCCTGCATGGGACCTCCCTTTATATACCTGTGTGATCAGGTAAGGAGTGTCTCCCACAAGTTCACCCACTGTGGTCAAGGTGTGCATCTAAGTTCTGAGTGTATACATTAATACAGTGGTACATTGTAGTTACAAACATGACACCACCTTCCCCCCCCGCCCCCCAAAGTCTTACTGGGATCATAGGTTTAGTCTTTCAGGTGGTCTACGTTCCCTCGTGGAGCGCCGCAGTTGGGGCTCTGGTTGTTGGACACTGACGTGAGTGTCTGTCACCTGTGGTGATTCCGGGCTGACCTCAGGGACTGTGCATTCTTCTGATTGCTCTTGTTGCACGTTCGCTGGCGGTAGTGTGAGCTCCATTTCATGGTCTTTTTCAGGTTTCTCCGTGTCCATGCTGAACCTTTTCTTTTTACTTGGTCCAGATGCTTACGGCATATCTGGCCATTGTTGAGTTTTACCACGATGACCCTATTCTCCTCTTTGCCAATTACAGTACACTCAAGCCATTTGGGCCCCATGGCGTGATTGAGGACGAATACAGGATCATTTACTTCTATACATCTCCCCCCTGAATTACGGTCATGGTACTTGTTTTGTGACTTGCGCTTGCTCTCAACTATGTCGGTCAGGACTGGGTGGATGAGGGACAACCGAGCTTTGAGTGTCTGTTTCATGAGTAGCTCTGCGGGCGGGATCCCCATGAGCGAGTGCGGGCGGGATCTGTAGGGCAGCAGGAGGCGCGATAGACGGCATTGTAGGGAGGGTCCTTGAATCCTTGAGCGTATCTTGCTTAATGATTTGGACTGCCCGTTCCGCCTGGCCATTGGAGACCGGCTTGAACAGTGCAGTCCTGAAGTGGTTGATGCCATTGTCCGACATAAACTCCCGGAATTCATAGCTCGTGAAACATGGGCCATTATCACTAACCAGGATATCCGGCAAGCCATGGGTTGCAAAGATCGCACGTAGGCTTTCCACGGTGGTGGATGACATGCATGAATTCAGGTTGATGCACTCGATCCATTTTGAGTACGCATCTACTAAAATGAGGAACATCTTCCCCATGAACGGGCCCGCATAGTCCATGTGAATGCGTAACCGTGGCTTGGTGGGCCAGGGCCACGGGCTGAGCGGGGCCTCCCTGGGGGTATTACCCAGCTGGGCACCTGCGAACAGTGTTCCAGGTCTGAATCAATTCCAGGCCATCAAACATGTGACTGGGCAATGGCCTTCATCATCACAATGCCTGGGTGTTGACTGTGGAGTTCCCTGATGAATGCCTCACTGCCCTTCTGGGGCATGACTACCCGGCTGCCCCATAGTAGGCAGTCGGCTTGGATGGAGAGCTCATCCTTCCACCTGTGGAACGGTCTAACCTCCTCAGGGCATGCTCCGTGTGCGGGCGCCCAATCCCCAGTCAGGACACAATCAAGGATAGGAGCAGATCTCTGTTAGTCCAGATTTTGATCTGGCTGGCTGTGATGGGGGAGCCTGCACTGTCCAAGGCATCGACTGCCATGACCATCTCAGCGTTTTGCTCAGCTGTCCCCTCGGCCAGTGGGAGCCTGCTGAGCGCGTCAGCGCAGTTTTCAGTGCCGGGCCGGTGCCAGATGGAGTAGTCATAAGCAGCTAGTGTGGAAGCCCACCGCTGTATGCGAGCTGATGCGTTGGCATTGACAGCCTTTCTGTCTGACAACAGGGATGTGAATGGCTTGTGGTCCGTCTCTAATTCAAACTTCCTACCGAAGAGGTACTGATGCATTTTTTTTTACACCATAGACACATGCAAGCGCTTCCTTTTTGACCATCCCATAGTCCCGTTCTGCTTGAGAGCGCGACCTGGAGGCAAAAGCCACAGGTTGTAGCTGACCCTCAGCATTACCCTGCTGCAACACGCACCCAACCCCATAGGATGATGTATCACATGTCAAAACTAAACGTTTGCAGGGGTCATACAGGGTCAACAACTTGTTTGAACAAAGTAGGTTTCGCGCCCGATCAAAAGCCCGTTCCTGACAGTCCCCCCAAAACCAATCTCAACCCTTACGCAGGAGCACGTGTAGCGGCTCCAAAAACGTGCTCAAGTTCGGCAGAAAGTTCCCGAAATAGTTCAACAGTCCCAGGAATGAACGCAGTTCCGATGTGTTGCAGGGCCTGAGTGCTCGTCGAATCGCTTCGGTTTTGGATTCGGTGGGCCGAATCCCATCTGCAGCAACCCTCCTGCCCAGAAACTCAACCTCAGGAGCGAAGAACATGCATTTAGACTTCGAGTCGCAGGCCTACCCGGTCCAGTCGGCGTAGCACCTCCTCCAGGTTGTGGAGGTGTTCCTCGGTATATCGACCCGTGATGAGGATATCGTCCTGGAATACGATCGTTCCCGGAATGGATTTAAGCAGGTTTTCCATGTTGCGTTGAAAAACCGCAGCCGCTGATCGAATGCCAAACGGGTACCTGTTATATGCAAACAGCCCCTTGGTGGTGATGGTCAGTAGTTTGGATTCGTTGGCCAGTTCCTGGGTCATAGAGGCTGAAGTGAGGTCCAACTTGGTGAACAGTTTGCCGCCTGCCAGTGTGGCAAAGAGGTCCTCCGCTCTTGCGAGCGGGTATTGGTCTTGTAGGGACACCCGATTGATGGTGGCCTTGTAGTCGCCACAGATCCTGACAGAGCCATCCGCTTTTAGAACGGGAACGATGGGGCTCGCCCAGTCGCTGAATTCAACAGGCGAGATGATGCCCTCTCGCAACAGCCGGTCCAATTCGCTCTCGATTTTTTTTTTTTCCCGCATCACGTACGGCACCGCTCTGGCTTTGTGGTGCCCTGGCCTGGCGTCCGGGGTGATGTGTATCACTACTTTAGTGCCTTTGAAAGCCCCAACGCCCGGTTGGAATAGTGACTCGAATTGATGTAGGACTTGTGAGCACGAGCTTCGCTCCACCGAGGACATTGCGTGAACATCCCCCCATTTCCAGTTCATCTTGGCTAACCAGCTCCTCCCCAACAGTGCGGGACCATTGCCCATGACAATCCAGAGTTGCAGTCGGTTCACTAACCCATTGTGTGTGATAGCCATCATTGCACTGCCTAGCACCGGAATGATTTCATTGGTGTAATCCGTAATCTCAATACGTTCTAATTTGGGTCGACTGGCTTTGAGTAGCCATAGCTTCTCAAATTGCTGAACGCCCATGAGTGACTGGCTGGCCCCAGTGTTCAGCTCCATGCGTACTGGGATACCATTCAACAAAACCCTTATGATTGGTGGCGTTTTGGTATATGAACTGTGAATATTCACCGCATGGACCCGCTGAACCTCGGCGTCCATCAATTTGCCCCAAAAGTCATCCTGCCTCACAGAAACCTCTTCTGGTCCATCTGCCTCATATATCAGTCTGGTTGCAGGTTTTCTGCACATTCGAGCTAAATGGCCACTGAGATTGCAGTTTCTGCAGACAAACTGTTGGAATCTGCAGGATCTGGCTAAGTGTTTCCCCCACACCTCCAGCATGAGTTAAAGTTTCCATTGTTGGGGACAAAGGGACTATGGCTAGGAATTCCGCGCTGACTGTCCCTTTGACTGCTCTTAAGTACCCTATTAGTGGGTGTCAATGGCCCCATCCCAGGCCTCATTGTCCACTGTGATAGCGTGAACGTCCGTTCAACCTGCCATTGTCTCTGTTGAGGTCCTGCTACTGGGGTCTATTGCTGCCTGGTAAATGTCGGACTGCTCCTGTGCATGCGGGGCTTTGAGTAGCATTAATGATGTTGACTCCCAGATCCATCACCGCGTTAGAGGCAAAATTGCGCGCGTAAATCATTTTCGTCTCTTCCTCCCCCACCATGAAAGTTTGAGCTAACAACGCTGCCGCTTCCAAGGTCAAGTCCTTGGTCTCAATTAACTTGTGAAAAATTCCCGCATGACCGATATCCTCGATAAAGAAGTCCCTTAGTATCTCCCCCCTGCAGGCGTCTGTGAACTTAGAGGCTGGCCAAACGCCGGAGGTCCGCTACAAAGTCCTGTGTGCTTTGTCCTTCACGACGTTGGTGGGTGCAGAATCTGTGTCGAGCCACATGTATGCTGCTCGCCGGTTTGAGGTGCTCCCCGATTAATTTGCTCAGCTCTTCAAAGGTTTTGTCCGACGGCTTTTCGGGTGCCAGTAAGTCCTTCATCGGCGCATAAGTCTTTGGCCCGCAGCTGGCCAGGAGATGAGCCCGTCGCTTGTTGGCCGCTGCATCCCCTAGCCAGTCTTTAGCAACGAAGCTTTGCTGAAGCTTCTCGACAAAATCGTCCCAGTCTTCCCCAACACAGTACTGTTCATCTGTGCTACCGGTGGCCATTCTTGTGGGTCGTGAATTCCTGTTTCTCGTCACCAATGTAAAGTCCTTACTCTGCAGCATGAAACCACACGAGGCACATTTCAGGGACAAAGCCACTCTGTGACCTTAACTCTTTGTTGCAGGACTCCAGAAGTGATGACCCTGTGTGGAACCTCCCTTTATATACCTGTGTGATCAGGTAAGGAGTGTCTCCCACAAGTTCACCCCCTGTGGTCAAGGTGTGCATCTAAGTTGAGTGTGTACAGTAATACAGTGGTGTTACATTGTAGTTACAAACATGACAACCACTGATCTGCCCACCTGACCATTTCATTGATGTCTTCCTGTAGTCAATAGCTTTCTTTTTAATTATCAACCACACAGCTGATTTTAGTATAATCTGCAAACTTTTTAATCATACGCCCTATATTCAAGTCAAGATCGTTGACGTATGCCACAAAAAGCAAGGGACCTAGTACTGAGCCCTGCAGAACCCCACTGAAAACAGCCTTCCAATAACAAAAACACCCATCAACCATTACTCTCTGCTTCCTGTCTTTTGAGCCAATTTTGGATCCAACTTGCCACTTTGCCTTGGATCCCATGGGCTTTTACTTTCATGACCAGTCTGCCATGTGGGACCTTATCAAAAGCCTTGCTAAAATCCATATACAGTACATTATGAAATTTGCCTGGAGTATTCTGTACTCATTATATTTGTCACAGTAAATTTGTGTTAAGGAACATTCTAATTTATCGAGCATGTTGTCACTAGAACTGAAAAACTTAAAATGAATGACTATGAATAACTGTTGTAAAATCATGCTACAATATCTTGAAAAGGGACGGATGTTGGGTGGAAAATTGTATGGGAAGTTTCTTTCCTCTTTGTATATGTCAAATATCTAAATATCCAATGTTGTAATTTATTGGGGAAAAAATCATTCAAAACAACAACTTGCTTTCTGACATTCCGAAATCCAGAAATACCTGAACCTGGATTTGTGACGTCCGAAAGCAAATCGAAAGCCTGGAATCCAGAACGGCCTTCGGCCCGAGGGTTCCACATTTCGGCGCTGCACCTGTATATTAGCATGGATGGAGGATAGCTAATTAACAGAAAACAAAGAATCTGGATAAACGGGTCATTTTCAGGTTGGCAACTGTAACTCGGGTGCCACAGGGATTTACAATCGATATTAATGACTTGGATGAAGTGTAGTGTTGCCAAGTTTGCTGATGATACAAGGATAGGTGGGAAAGCAAGTTGTGAGGAGGACGCAAAGAATCTGTAAAGGCATATAGATAGTGAGTGGGCAAAATTTGGCAGATGGAGTATAATGTGGGAAAATGTGAGGTTATCCACTTTGGCAGGCAAAATAAAAAAAACAAATTATTACTTAAATGGGGAGAGATTACAAAATGCTGAGGTACAGTGGGATCTGGGGGTCCTGGTACATGAAACACAAAGTTAGCATGCAGGCACAGCAAGTAATTAGCAAGGCAAATGGCCTTTATTGCAAGGGAGATGGAGTATAAAAGTAGGGAAGTCCTATTACAACTGTACAAGCTGTTGGTGAGTCGACATCTGGAGTACTGCGTACAGTTTTGGCCTCCTTATTTAAGGAGGGACATAATTGTATTGGAGGCAGTTCAGAGAAGGTTCACGAGGTTGATTCCTGAGATGAAGGGGTTGTCTTATGAAGAAAGGTCGAGCAGTTTGGGCCTATGTTCAATGTCGTTTAGAAGAATGACAGGTGATCTTATTGAAACATATTAGATCCTGAGGGGACTTGACAGGGTAGATGCAGAGAGGATGTTTTCCCCTTGTGGGGGAATCTAGAACTAGGCATAGTTTCAGAATAAGGGGTCGCCCATTTAAAACGGAAATTAGATGGAATTTCTTCTCTGAGAGTCGTGAATCTTTGGAATTCTCTACCCCAGAGAGCTGTGGAGGCTGGGTTATTGAATATACTTAAGGTGGAGATAGACAGATTTTTGAATGGTAATGGAGTCCAGGGTTATTGGGAGCAGGCAGGGAAGTGGAGTTGAGACCAAGATCAGATCAGCCAGCATAGTGAATGATGGAGCAGGAATGGCCTACTCCTACTCATATTTCCTATGTTCTTGTGTTCAATTATAATAGCATAAAGTAGTTCAACATCCTAAGTGCTTCACTGGAACGTTATCAAGCAAAATCTGACACTGAGCTGCATAAGATTTGGTCAGAGGTTTTAAGGAGTGTCTTAAAGGAGGAGGGTAGAGAGAGACAGCGAGGTTTAGGGAGAGAATTCCAGAGTTTAGGGTCGAGGCAACTGAAAGCATGGACGACAATGGTGGAACTGGATTTCACTCGACTGATTAGTCATAAACCTCGTTCGGCAAAAAAGAATTGAGGAAATAATCAGAAATTTTGTTGAGTATAGTGTCCATTGGAGGTACAAGAACAAGCAGTTCAATAAACCCACAGTAATGTAGTGATAAAATGAGATTCTATATTTTTTTTGAGAGGCTTATCAAGGCTTTGTGAGGGCCATGAGTGTAATTTCCATCAAAAGACAACTGAAAAGGACTACAAAGATGACACATTTTTAACTTATTTGTTATGAAATAGTTTATGTATTGTGTAATTCTCGTTGCTGTGCACTCTGTCTTGCTGAGTCTTCTATGGTGTTCAATCCGTAAGCATTGTTTAAACAATTTTAGGCTGAATGAATGTGTACACGCACCTTTGCTTTGGCTCAAATTTTAAATTACAGGCAAATTTTTGTGTTCCTCAAAGTAACTATTGCTGTCGCTGGGGAATGGAATGTACCTGGTATTCATTATCAGTACAATACATGTCCATTTCAATTGTCGGAGAAGTTGAGTGCAATACTTTGACCCAACCGACAGAAGGGCAGCCATTACTGGACCAATGTTATTTCCAATTCCCAAACCAAGCACCTTGAGTAAGGATAGCGCTGTATTGCAAATTATAGCCCATCATATGAATTAAGTTCAGCTGCAATGCACGTTTTGGTTGAATTCATCTCAGTCATTTCATAACAACATAATAATTAAAAGCAGGAGTCGGCCATACTGCTCCACGAGCCTGCTCTGACATTCAATAAGGTCATGACTGATCTTCGACCTCAACTCACTTTCCTGCCCAATCGCCATATCCCGTGATTCCCTTAGTGTCCAAAAATCTATCGATCCCAGCCTTGAATATATACGACTGAGCATCCGCAGCCTTCTGAGACAGAGAATTCTAAAGATTCACAACCCTCTGAGTAAAGCAATTTCTCTTCTCCTCATTCCCAAGTGGCCAACCCCTTATCCAGAGCCTATGCCCCCTTGTTCTCAACTCTCCAGCCAGGGGAAACAACCTCTTGGCATCAACCCTGTCAGAGTATAGGCCCTTTCCATTTGACCTCTCATAGGACAACCCTTTCATCCCAGGAATCAATCTAGTGAACTTTCATTGCATCACCTCTAAGGCAAGTATATCTTCCTTGGGTAAAGAGACCAAAACTGTGCACAGTACTCCAGATATGTTCTTGCCAAAGTCCTGCTTTGCTTTTGTACTCCAATCCCCTTGTAATACCTGTGACAGAGACTGTAATTCTCATATTGGACTGCTCAGTCACCCAAGAACTCACTGAGTGGAAGCAAGTCTTTCACGATTTCGAGGGATTGTTTATGATGAAGAATAAAGGTCAACATGCAATTTGCCTTCCTAATTGCTCGCTGTACCTGCATGTTAACTTTGTGTTTTGTGTACAAGGATGCCCAAATCCCCCTCAACACCAACATTTTACAGTTTCTCACCATTTAGAAAATATTCTGGGTTTTTAAAATTCTTCCTATCTCATGTAGGAACCAGAAGACTACCAGAGATGAGGGCTGTTGTTGATCTGGGCTAGATTTGAACTTGGCTGCACTATGCAAACCCACTATACCACTACTGTCATTTGAGGAAGTAATTCTGAATTCAAGTCCATAAAAGATTACCTTTTGCTGCATTTAACTAACACATCAAGGTGGAAATATAGGTACAGCGTTTTACAGCAGAGTGGGGACATTTGACGCTGTGTGCATGTGCTGGCTTTTCATTCACTCGGTCCCGTTCCACACACCGGAGTGGTGGTTGCCTTGTAAGGTCCTGTACAAAGGTTTGGTTTGGCGCCTCTAAATTTGACTAGACAATTATGCCAATTACTACCGACTTAATCTGGTGTCAATTCCTCAAGTATGTTCACAAACAGGCATGTTTGCAATAGGTAATAGAGAAATAGTTGGCAGAATGATCAAGGATCAGCTGTTAGTATTGCATAGGCATCCTTTCACTGGATCTCCATGCCCCTGATTGGCTCGTAACTTCTCCGAGTTCTTTGAGTGTCTGTTTTAAATTTATGCCCTGCAGTTACTGACTGACAAATGGAAATAGATTTTTTTTGATTTCCTTTATCTAAGCCTTCGATAATGTTGAACACCTGCATCAGATCTCTTCTTAACCTTCTCTATTATAATAAAGTTTTTCTCTTTTTTTTCCTTCAAACTAAATCTTCTCAACTTTAGTATTAAAGTGAATTTCTTCTGCACCCTCTTCATGGTCTTACCATCCTTCCAAAAATAGAGGGCCCACAGCTGGACTGAAAATATTTTAACTGTGGCCTAACCAGTGATTATATAGGTTTTGCATTATCTCTCTTGTAGTCTGTGTACTTCTTCATAAAATCTAGAACCTATTCATTTTTTTTGTAGATTTAGCAACTTGTCTGTGCCAGTTTAAAGATGCACAGAGCTTAATCCTGATATCTCCCTGTTCCTCTCTTCATTTTAAAACCTGATCATTTATTGTACATTTCCTCTCTATTCCTCTCCTAAAATGTATCCCCTCATATTTCTTCACAGAAAATCTCATCCAACATCTATCTGCCCAATCAGTAACCTGACCATACTTTGCTGAAGTTGCATACAGCTGGAGTTGCATAGTCTTCAATTAACTACCCAACCTATTTTTGTGTTGTGTACCCATGTTGATCGTGCCCCATACCCAAGTCCAGAATAATGGTTGCAATACTGACTAGGATACCACAATTTGCTTCTTTCAAGTCCAAAGAACATTCATTCTGTACTATTTTATGATTCTACATCTACTACATTTCCTTTAACAAGACACTGGTGTATCCTCAAAATCACTGTTAAATTAATCATAAGCCTTTGCCTTTTACAAGTCAATGCTTGCAGTCCTTAATTCACCAATATTTTAGGGAATATTTATTTTATCCCATGCTTTGGCCTGGCCTCAAAGCTTATTCACTACTGATGTAAAGCTTACCAGTTTATCCCTTTATCCCTTTTTGTTCAGCAATGTTATATTGCCAATTCTCCAGTCGTCTGATACAACTTCTATAATCCAATGATGGAACAGCGAGGCTCGGACGACATTCAGTGACTCTCCTGCATATTCTAGAATGAATGCGATCAGGGCCAGATGCCTTTTCCACTTTTGAGTTTTGCCAATTTTTAGAGTACAAGTTCTTTAGCTATAGTTACCCTATTTAATGGCTCCATTTCCTCTTGTAGCGTTTCATTTCCACCAACGCACTGTTCTGTGAAATCTGAGGCACTCATTTAGTATCTCTGCCACTCCTTCATGCTGTAAAACTGTTCTTTTACTTTTTGTGTGCTCATAAAATTCTTTGCTATTTCCCTTTGTTAGTTGCCAGTCTTTTGTCATAACCTCTTAACCTTTCTGATCTCTCTTACTGCTTCTAGTCTAAATGTTTTAAACTTTTATTTGTTTATCTTGTATGTTATTAGCCCTATACCTGTCTTGTGCTTTTTTAACTGTCATTGCAATTTTAATTTTAGAATCCTAGAAAAAATTATGACACAGGAGGCCATTCGGCCCATCGTATCTGTGCCGGTCAAAAAAGAGCTACCCAGCCTAATTCTAGCTTCCAGCCCTGTAACCCTGTAAGTCACAGCTCTATGGGCCCAAAATTGCCCAGGAGTTGATTTTTTTTTTTGGAGCAACTTGATTTTTCTGGAGTATCTTAAAAATCCCCATTTTGCACATTCAATTTGCGCCAGTATAAGTGAGTTAGTTAGGGTTTTTTTTTCCAGCCACCTATGCCAGTTTTGGCCATTTAAGCCACTTTGGACAGCTAATAGTTGCTCCAACCTAACTTAGGCAAGCATATGTGGCCACACAGAAAACCCTTGCAGAGTTTTAAGAAATCAGTGCAGGTAGCCAGAGATAGGGACGGGAAGGGAAGTGGAGAGGACCTTGCAAAGCACTAAACAAAGAACAATAACATTCAAGAAGCATAAAAACCATCAATAATAAATAAAAAATAAAACTTAAGTCCTACCTTCCTAACTCGGGGCCCAGGAAGTCAGAGGGTCAGCCAGTGCGGGTGGGACAACCGGGCGGGAGAGCACAGGGAACTGGCCACAGGCTCGCACAATACACAGGCAGGCTGGTCTGGGCTCTCAGAAGACCCAGGCTGCTGGCTGCAGGAATCAAAAGACAGCGGGCTGGCCGGCCGGTGCGGGAGGCCACTCGGCCGGGGATCAGTGCGGGCAGGAGAGCACAGGGGACTGGCCGATTGCCGATGTTAGGCGCGAATGCTCCAATGCGCAGCGCTGCCGGCACTCTTTCATGTGCAGAGCCCTAGCTCTGCCCCCCCAATGGAATCGCCATGCTGCGCCAAGACCTGGGAGAGTCAACAGAGTGGCCAGAATCTGGGGACATCTATTTGGCGCTGTTTTGAGCCGAAAAAACGCATGGGTCAAATTTGGGCCCGATAAGTGCACATTCAAGTACTTTTTAAATGTGGTGAGGGTTTCTGCCTCCAACACCCTTTCAGGTAATGAGTTCCAGACCCCCACCGCCCTCTGGGGCAATTTTTTTATTTCTCTCTAATCCTTCAACCAGCTACGTTAAATCTATTGCCCCTGGTTATTGACCCCTTTGCTGTCCACTCTATCTCAGCCCTTCATAATTTTATACACCTAAATAAATATCCCCTCAACCTCCTCTGTTCCAAAGAAGAAAACCCCAGCCTATCCAATCTTTCCTCATAGCTTAAATTTTCCAGTCCAGGCAACATCCTCGTACATCTCCTGCACCCTCTCCAGTGCAGTCACATATTTCCTGTAATGTGGTGACCAGAGCTGTACGCAGTACTCAAGCTGTTGCGTAACGAGTGTTGTATACAGTTCAAGCATAACCTCTGCTTTTGTATTCTATGCCTCGGCTAATAAAGGAAAGCATTCCGTCTGCCTTTTTAACTACCTTATTGACCTGCTCTGCTCCCTTTTAAGGATTAGTGGACTAACACTCCAAGATCCTTCTGTTCCTCCACCACCTCTCTGTATCCTCCTATTTATTGGGCCCAAGTTTCGGGCCGCGCCTAGAACAGTGCAGCCCCGATCTGGACGCCCGTTTTTCGCGCCACAAAGTGCGCCTAAAAAAAACTTATAGATTCTCCGGCTCCCTGCAGGTCCTTTGGCCCTCGGCGTGGCGCAGCAAAAGCTGTAGGGGGCGGAGCTAGGTCCCTGCGCTGAAAACAGTGCCGGGACCTCTGCACGTGCGCGCGACAGTGGGCGCACATGTGCAGTAGCTCCAGGCGCCCAAAACTGTGTGGGAGAGCCCCGAAGCACGCAGCCCCTAGCCCTGGCCAAATGGCCTCACTGGGGCTGCGTGAATAAGGCGCATCCCACGCCCAGCTCCTGCTTCCTCCGGACCGGACCCGACTTGACTCCCGCTCCCTCCGCTTCCCCCGCTCCGCTCCTGACCCCCCCCCCCCCCCGCCCCCAAGACCGACCTCCACTCCCGACCGATCTCTTTCTCCCCCCCCCCCGACTGACTGGTGCTCCCGGACCCGATGCCACCTACCTGTCAATCTGGTAAGTCTAAGCTCGAAGTCTTGGGCCCGGCCCGGCCCGTTCAGCCTCCCTCTCCTTTCTCTCTCTCTCTCTCTCTCTCTCTCTCCCGTCCCCTCCCTCCCTCCCTTCTCACCCCCCTCCCTCCCTTCTCACCCCTCTTCCCCCACCCACTCCCACCACTCGCTGTCAGAAACACAGACACTGACAGAGAGTGAGAGACAGACAGAGAGATAGAGACACAATACGGGGGGGGGCATCCCAGCACGCTGTTGGAGGGCTCCCGGTGCTGCAGTCGATAAGTCGAAAATGTTTTATTTATTGATTTAAAAAAAAAATTATTATTAATATTTTTTGATTGATTTATTGATGTTTTTATCATTTATTATTGATGATGGCTCTTTATTTGTAAAACTGAAGTGTTTGTAAACTTCCCTTTAAACCCCCCTCCCCCCATTCCCTGCGCCTGATTTGTAACCTACGCCTGATTTTCTAAAGTGTAGACAAGGTTTTTTCGAGCGTACAAAAATCTTCACTTACTCCATTCTAAGTTAGTTTGGAGTAAGTTTTCACTGCAGAAACTTTGAAAACAGTCGTAAGTGGCCGGACACGCCCCCTTTTGGAAAAAAAAATTCTGTTCCAAAGTGAAACTGTTCTAACTGACTAGAACTGGAGCAAACTAAATGCCGAGAATTTGAATTCCTAAGATACTCTGTTCTACACCAGTTGCTCCAAAAAATCAGGAGCAACTGAGGCCGAAACTTGGGCCCATTATGGTATTCCCTTGCCTTGTTGCACCTTCCCAAATGCATTCACTCACACGTCTCCGGATTGAATTCCATTTTCCACTTTTTTGCCCAACTGACCAGTCCATCGATATCTTCCTGCAGTCTACAGCTCACCTCCTCACTGTCAACCAAATGGCCAATTTTTGTAAAATCTGCAAACTTCTTTATCATACCCCCTACATTTAAGTCTAAATCATTAATATAGACTACAAAAAGCAAAGGATCGAGCACTGAGCCCTGTGGAACCCCACTGGAAATGGCCTTCCAGTCGCAAAAACACCCGTCAACCATTACCCTTTGCTTCCTGCCACTGAACTAATTTTGGATCCAATTTGCCACTCTCCCTTGGATCACATGGGATTCCACTTTTTTTGAACAGCCTGCCATGTGGAACCTTGTCACAAGCGTTGCTAAAGTCCATGTAGACTACATAAATGCACTGCCCTCACTGAACCTCCTTGTTACCTCAAAAAATTTAATTAAGTTAGTCAGACATGACCTTCCCGTAACAAATCCATGCTGACTGTCCTTGATTAATCTGAGTCTCAGAATTAATTGCAATAATTTTCCCACCACCGAGGTTAAACTAACTGGCCTGTGATTAATTGGTTTATCCCTTCCTCCCTTTTTAAACAATGGTACAACGCTAGTAGTTCTCCAATCCTCTGGCACCACTCTTGTAGCCAGGAACAGTTGGAACATGATAACCAGAGCCTCTGCAATTTCCTCCCTTGCTTCTTTTAATAGTCTAGGATAAATTTCATCTTGTCCTGGCAATTTATCTGCTTTCAAAGATGCTTAACCCCTTAATACTTCCCCCCCCCCCTCACTATGTTTATCCCACGCTCTTCCTCCTTAACTGCAACGTCGGCATTGTCCCCTCTTTTGTGAAGACAGACGCAAATCCTCCGCCTCCACACACAGGTTACAATTTTGGTCCCTAATAGGCCTATTCTTTCCTTAGTTATCCTCTTTATGTAATTATAAAATATCTTTAGGTTTTCTTTGACTCTACTTGCCAGCATTTTTTCCTGCCCTCTCTTTGCCCTAATTTCACCCCTACACCTGCTATACACTTAGGCTTTCTGCAGTATTGAGATCTCGATGTCTGATATAGCTTCCCTTTTTTGCCTTATCTTACCCTGTATGCACCTCGTCATCCAGGGGGCTCTAAATTTGGCAGTTGTCCCTTTTTTCTTCATGGGCATATGTCTACCTTGAACCCCTTGTTTCTCCCTCTTGAATGCCTCCCACTGCTGTGACACTGATTTACCTTCAAGTCATTGTTTCCAGTCCACTTTTGCTAAATCACTTCTCAACTTAGTAAAATTGCCCACCCCCCATTTAGAACCTTTATTCTTGTTTTATTTTTGTCCTTGTCCATAATTATGCTAAAACTAACTGAATTTTGCTCACTCCCACAAAAATGCTCTCCCGCTTTTACTCCTTCCACCTGCCCAGCTTCATTTCCTAAAACTAAATCCAGAATTATTCCCCCTCTTGTTGGGCTTGCAATGTACTGGCTTAAAGAAAGGTCTCCTGAATGCAATTTAGGAATTCTGTGCCCTCTATACCTTTTACACTGATTGTATCCCAGTTACTTTTCGGGTAATTGAAATCCCACTGTTACTGCCCTATTGTTTTTGTACTTGGCAGAAGTTTGCCTTCAAATTTGCTCTTCTATCTCCCTTGGACTATTTGGGGGTCTATAGTACACTCCCAACAGTGTGATTGTCCCTTTTTTTGGTCCTTAGTTCAACCCATATAGCCTCATTTGATGATCCTTCTAATAAATCATCCCGTCTCACACCTGTAATTGTTTCTTTAACCAATATTGCCATCCCCTCCTTTTTTAAACTCTACCAAGGGACTCCAGCTTTGGCTTCCCAAATCCCCTTTATTTCTTGTGGGAGTTTGGCTAGTTTGTATGTTCATTATTTTCTCGACGTTTCCCGTTTGTCGTGTCTTATCTAGCAATTTTGCTTTCCGGTTGATCTGGACTTGTTCCTCTTTGGTCTCCTTGATTTATTTTCTTTCTCTGATCGGGTATTTTTATCACTAACTCATCCTCCTCATTCTGCAGCATTTGTTATGCTAATATGCCAGTAATTCCACTCCCCTTGCATTGCCTAATTACCCCATTTAATTTCTTGGAATGATATCCAGCACTGTCTTTGTTTGGAGTAAAGTCGTGCTGATCGAGAAATGGATTCAGTTTTTGCACCATCCCATATATCATCTCTAGTCCTGTAGTTTTTGATCACAACTCACCCCTCCTCCCTTTTTTTTCCTTATTTTATCACCCCATATATCTTGCAACCAGGAATGTTCAGCTCCAGTCCTGCACTAACTTAAGCTATGTTTCTGTTGCTGCTAGTATAGCGTATCTCCTTCTCTTCCCCCCGCCCCTCCCCACCTTGCCCCCCCCATAGCAATTTATATCTGTAGCTCATCAATTTTATCCATTATTTTATTGGCTTAGGTAGACCTAAACATGTTTAATTCACATGACTTTGAGATTTTGAAATGGCAAGAATCTGACCTCTGCTTTACATGGAGCTGTATATTAGGATGTCGATATTGGGCCATGAATTTTCAGACACGGTGTCATCAGATTGTGTAGATCTGGCACCAATGTCCAGATAATAATGGCATTGATAAAGATGGGTTGTCATATGCATCAGTCACTGCCAACAGAGAAAGTTCAATAAGACTATGGTAAATAGAGTTGCTCATTAATATTAGCATTTGTTACTTGTGGAAGTTCTTGCGTATTGTTTTATTCAAAGTGTTGCAGTAAACAAAGCACAACAATGCTTTCTCTGGTTGAATTTCTTGCATAATAAAACAAAAAGCTTTACACAGACACAATTCTTTTGGATTCAGTCCAAACTGCTCAATTATCAAACTGAACTGAGACACCGTGTATATTGGAGGATTTCATTTAAAAGGAAACCAAACAAACACCCACGCCTTGCTGCAGGCTCAACTATGGTTTAAGATTCGATTTACTTTGAATTAGTCTTGAGTAAACAAAGTGTAGATAATTCAGTCAATCTGAACAACATTTGATGTGCGCTATGGTAAGGGAATTTCATTCATCTGATTTATATTTTTAATCTTTGTGTCTTCATAATATGTGGAAAATGATGGGACTCTGTCCGTTGTGATTTTTACATTTTTGTGTCATAGTTTTCAGCACAAAAAAACAACTTAAATTTGTGTAGTGCCTTTAAAGTAGAAGTCCCAATGTGTTGCACAGAGAGTGGAGAATAAATACATAAAAGTATTGATCGTCATTTAGAAAGGTATGGATAAATCAAGGACAGTCGGCATGGATTTCTTAAGGGAAGGTCATGTCTGACTAACTTGATTGAATTTTTTGAGGAGCTAACAAGGAGGCTTAATGAGGGTAGCGAGTTTCAAGTAGTTTGCATGGATTTTAGCAAGGCTTTTGACGAGGTCCCACATGGCAGATTAGTCAAAAAAGTAAAAGCCCATGGGATCCAAGGGAAAGTAGCAAGTTGGATCCAAAATTGGTTCAGTGGCAGGAAACAAATCATAAAGGTTTAAGGATGTTTTTGTGACTGAGAGATGGTTTCCTTTGGAGTTCTGCGGGGCTCAGTACTAGGGGCCCAAGTTTCCACATGATAAAAAACGGGCGCCCCTCCGAGCTGGGCGCCCGTTTTTCACGCCTAAAACGGCGCCTAAAAAAAAACCGCGCTATTCTTGAGCGCCCTGCAGCTCCTTGTCTGCCTGGCGCGGCGCCCAGGGGGGCGGAGCCTACACTCACGCCGATTTTGTAAGTGGGAGGGGGCGGGTACCATTTAAATTAGTTTTTTTCCTGCCGGCAACACTGCGCGTTGGAGCGTTCGCTCACGCGCAGTGTGAAGGAAACATTGGCACTCGGCCATTTTTATAGTACTTTGTAGCTGTTTAATTTTTGAAAATTTTTTAATAAAAGCACATTGCCCTTCCATGATCAGCACTGAGGCTTCTTACACCAGTGAGAAGGTGCAGGAAGCCTCAAAGTTGAGGCAGCCGTTTCCCTCCCCACCCCTGCCCGCCGTTGGGAACGAACGGAACGGCTCCCCCCCCCCCCCCCCTCCGCGGGAACGAACGGAACGGAACGGCTCCCCCCCCCGCGGGAAGGAATGGAACGGCCCATCCCCCCCCCCCCCCCCCCCCCCCACGGGAACGAACGGAACGGCTCCCTCCCCCCCCCCCTCTCGCGGGAACGAACGGAACAGCCTCCCCCTCCCCTAGTGGGAATGAATGGAACGCCTCCCCCCCCCCCCCCCCGCCCCCGTGGGAACGAACGGAACGGCCCCCCCCCCCCCGCGGGAACGAACGGAACGGCTCCCCCACCCCCGTGGGAACGAACGATGGCTGAAGCACTTTCACACAGGTAGGAAGATGGTTTATTTAATCTTTTCTTTGCTTATAAATGTTTATTCAGATGGATTTATTTGTATAATATTTGTAGAAGTATAAATAAGAATTTATTATAGAATTTAATGACTTCCCTTCCCCCCCCCCCCACCTCGTTCTGGACGCCTAATTTGTAACCTGCACCTGATTTTTTAATGTGTAGAACAGGTTTTTTCAGTTCTACAAAAATCTTCTCTTGCTCCATTCTAAGTTAGTTTGGAGTACGTTTTCACTGTGGAAACTTTGAAATCAGGCGTCAGTGGCCGGACACGCCCCCTTTTGAAGAAAAAATTGTGTTCCAAAGTAGAACTGTTCTACCTGACTAGAACTGCAGAAAAAAAAATGTGGAGAATTGCGATTTCTAAGATAGTCCGTTCTCCACCAGTTGCTCCTAAAAATCAGGTGCAAATCATGTGGAAACTTGGGCCCTTGGTCCCTTGCTTTTTGTGGTATATATCAATGATTTAGACTTCAATGTAGAGGGTATGATTAAGAAGTTTGCAGATGATAATAATTGGCGTGTGGTTGATAGTGAGAAAGAAAGCTGTGACTGCAAGAAGATATCAATGAACTGGTCAGGTAGATGGAATTAAATCCGGAGAATTGTAAGGGGAGGGGTAACCAGGTAAGGGACTACACCATAAATGGCAGGATACTGAGACGTGTAGAGGAACAGAGGGACCTTGCAGTGCGTGTCCACGATCCCTGAAGGTAGCAGGACAAGTAGATAAGGTGGTTAAGAAGGCGTATAGATACTTTCCTTTATTAGCCGAGGCATGAAATATAAGAGCAGGGAGGTTATGCTTGAACTGCATAAAATACTAGTTAGACCACAGCTAGAGCACTGCGTGCAGTTCTGGTCACCACAGTACATGAAAGATATGATTACACAAGAGTGGGTATAGAGGAGATTTACAAGGATGTTGGTTGCTAAGGTTAGAGAATTTTATGAAGAAAGATTGGATAGGCTAGGGTTGTTTTCTTTGGAGCAGAAGAGGCTGAGCGAATACTTGATTGAGTTGTGTAAAATTGAGTGGCCTAGATAGAGTAAATAGGAAGGGCTATTTCCCTTAGCCGAGAGGTTAATAACCAGGGATGTGAAGTAATTGGGAGAATGATTAGAGGGGAGTTGAGAACTTTTATCATCCAGGGGATGGTGGGGGGTCTGCAACTCACTGCCTGAAAGGGTGGTAGAGGCAAAACCGCTCATCGCATTTTAATAAGTACTTTGATATGCACGTGAAGTGCTCTAACCTATAAAACTACAGACCAAGAGTTGGAAAGTGGAATTAGGCTGGGTAGCTCTTTTTCGGCTGGTAGAGAATGGTCACCACCTATGCTGCAAATTTCTCTGATTTATATTAAAAGTAGTAAAGGAATAAACACCGAGCTGTGGTGTGACAGGAGAGGTGACTGAAATCTTTGTTGAAAAGATGGGGTTTTTAAAGGTGGAAAGAAGAGGCTTGGGGAAGGAAGTTGGTTGGACAAAGGGAGAGGAGGAATGCACAGAAGAAACAAAATGTCTGGGAGGGAATGAAATGCTGAGTGAATTGCAGAGATTGAGTGCCATGAAGCCATAGAGATATTTGAGGATGAGTTTAAGTTCAATAGGTTGGAGACAGAACAGAACTGAAATATCCTTTGGCTTTCCTCCACCTGTTAATTTTCTAAGTATTTATTTGTTATATCTTTCAGAATAAAATGTGTTCCATCTAAATAGCAAGTTCACTGGTTGTTTCACATTGCTGCTTATAAACATCTGACAGTTTTACATTTTAAAATTAGTCATTTTTATTTGAGGGGGCACTTCATCAATAACTATGCACTGAATTATGTTGTAAGAGCATTTAGAGATTGTTGTGACGGAAAACAGCCATGTACTTTGAATGAAATAAAAATAAAAAATGCTGGAAACACTCCGATCAGTCAGCACCGATGTAGTGAACATATGAGTTAACGCTTCATGTGTAGCTCATGAGTAGATCGTGTGTTAGAATACTGGCTTCTAATGAAGGGACCACACCTGAAACAGTAACTCACCTGTTCTCTGCACAGAGGCTGACTGGCCCGCTGTGTGCTACTAGCATTTTCTGTTTTTGTTTCTAATTGCCAGCATTTGCAGCTTTTTGTTTGAGCTCGTTTAGTGTGAATGTTCAAATTGTAACTATCTGGTGACTCATTGGGTCAGCGTATGTTAAGTAAACCGCAGAGGACAGGAAGGTTCCGGTGCTGAGGTAACTGATCTCAGCCCAGGCACAGGTGGGACTGCTATCATTAATGTCAGTACCTCTGAGCAGGGGTTGGGAGGAGGAAATTATCAAGAGTTCCTGCTCCTTACCGCTGTCTAGTGTTTGCGAGGAAAATATAGGCCTGGACTGTGCAGTGACAATGATGACGAAACTGTGAGCGTTCGTCATCATTACCCGTGAAACTGACAGTAACTTTAGGATTTAGCAAGTATGCATATAAATGCGGAAATCCAGAACTTGTGGTCGGTCACTTCCTGTTCTGCCACAGGCTGTGCTGTGGAACTCCCCAGAGCCGGCAATCAATTCAAATCTCATGCAAGGTCGTAAACTTCACCTATTACGCTGGAATATCGCTGTTCAAACCCTCCCGAAAAAAGTTAACCCTCGTTGAAAGTGGTGAAACTGGATTTTTAAGGCTGTATTGACTGCTGAATAACCGTTATGGCCCTGCAAAACTACTTTCATATTTGTGGAATGTTAAATTTTACATAATTTTTAATGAAAAAAAATTGTGTTTCTGCTTGTACCATAATCCTATGTGTAAGTATCAATCTTTATTTTGCTTTCTGTAAAATTTATAAAAAGTAAATTAGAATATCTGCATTTTACTTCCTGGTTTGCTGGCTGAGAAATCTTCAAAATGATTGGCTGCTCAGCTTGCTTCATGACATCACTGTTGCTGGGCGCTGGAGAGTCACTTGATTTGGCGCCAGATTCAAACTAAGATCAGGAGAGATGAAATTTGCGCAACAGAGATTGGTAAATGTTTGTGGGCAGTTTTTTACCATGTCATTGGTGAGCGTGTCGCTTCGTCGCTGACCACAAATTCCGGGCCATAGGGTTTGGTTGTGATACTGCCAAAGTAACTTTAACTGTCAAAGCTCACAAATAGGATAGCCATTGTGCAAGCTATAGGAAGGCTTCCCGCGGTTGTGAAGTTGTAGCATGAGCCGCCTTTGATGGAAGAGAGGCTTGGGACAAAAAAAAATCAACCATATTGTAAATAGCACCTTTTTTAAATTTGGGAATTAAACTTGGGCTAATATTTAGAGCAGTTGAGCAATGGTTGTTTAAGGTAGGAGAGATTAAACTACACTAAGCATTAGATTTGTTGCAGTAACTGTTTGGCATTCCTATTTATTCAGAAAGTCACCTGAAACTGTCGTCTTTAACTCTGTAGGCGACTGTTGGAGTCCTCCCTTATTTCTCTGTCTCGAAACGATGGTTCTGGGTCAAGAGAGCATCCAATTTACCCAGATCCAGCCAGGTAAGGCTAGCTTCTGTTCTCCTACATTACAGCCACTTTAATGTATTAATCTACTAATTCTGATAAAAGTGTGCCTAATTATTGATGTGCAGTGATGTTACGTGCTTTACCTACTATGCCAAATTTTAAATTGTTTTAATTTTACAATTTTCTCTAATTCACTGTTTTTGGATGAAGGACTCCTCATTCTAAAGGAGCTTTGGTTCCATTAATTATAGATGAGAACCGTTGGCCCTGCTTATTATAGTTTGTGAGGGAAGATGAGTCTTCTGCAAAGGATGAGCAATAATGGTATAAGGATTACGTGTTTTGCTTAATGCAAAAAAATTTGCTGTTGGATCTGCTATCAAATCTATGAAGCATAGTAAGATGCTATGGTTTTTTTCCAAGTTAACATTTCAATTATATTGAATAGTACAAATTGCTTGTAGCCAATATATGAAGGTATTTGTGTGCCTTATCTATCGTAGATGTAAAATATAATATTCTTGGAGATTCTTTTTAGTTTAGGGTGAATTCTGTCTGACTTGGATTTTTTTGTGTTTAGCCATATTAAAAGGTGAATTGCTTAAAAGTCTTGTGGGCACGTAATCATTAACTGTTAAGTTCAAAATAGTTGGTTTAGGTTCGTGCTGTAGCTGTGTCTGGTTTAATTCCTGTGTCTTGTGAGCAGATACTTTGACATTTGAAGATGGTCCATGGCCAGTTAATGGCTTATCGTTCTCCTGAAGTTTGGAACTTTCCAAGTAGTTGCTTGCTTATCGTCCTTTTTACTTTGGTCATTCCCCCTCCACTTTGAGAGACAAGTTTTTTTTAATAAACAATCATTGGAAGTAATCCCACTTTAACAGAGTACAGGATGTAAACCAAAGAACTTATAATAACGTACATTGACTCCATGCATTATTCATTCATAATTAAAGGGAATATACAGGACCATGAGCAACAACTTGCATTTATATAGCAATTTTAACATAGTAAAACATCCCAAGATACTTCACAGGAGCATAAGGATGACTGGTCCTGAGCCTAGAGTTAACAAAGTAAACTTTTCTGGTCTTCACACCTCTATTGGGTGACTTACTTCAAGAATGGATACGTGGCAAGAAACCAATTTCTTTTCAGTGTTTATTCAAAATAGAAACTACTGAATTAGAGAATGAGTGAAAAGATCCATAATTCGCTTTGAAAAGTGAGTACAGAAATCTCTCGTGTTTTACATGGGTAGGCGAGACCCAAATTGGCCGGGTTTTTATCTTTTTTGCGCCTCTGTTTCTAAGTGCAATATTTCGGCCAAGCAAAGGTGACTGGTGACGGGAATGGGGAGGAGGAAGGAGGCTAAAGGAGGGGGTGAATAGCAAGATAGAGGAGAGGGACAGGGAGGGTTGGTAAGCAGGAATGGGGATGGGCGAAATAAGGCAAGGAAACAAGCTCTGAGCTAGGAAGAATGGCAACCTGTCGCAATAGGGGTCACAGAATTCCCTTTCCCTCCATCCAGGTGAAATTTTCATCTCAGTTGTGGGAATGTGGTGAGCCAATCTTCCCTCCACATGGCCATATTTTTCCCTTGATAGAGACGTTTCCTTTTATTTCCTTGGAATTGGCTATTGCTCTTTACAAGAGAGGGATGGAACTGCTGAGTTTTGGTGGAGTAACACAGGTCTGGTTTGTTGCTTTGTTTGAGGGGTTACAAAGGGACTGTTGCTGACATAAACTGTATTGAAGGGTGAGGAATACTGCTGCAGTGATGCCTGTTCCATTGTTGAATGGGAGTGTGCGGAGGACCTGCTGCACCAAGGCTTGTTCTGTTGCTCATGGAGAAGGCGGTACCAGGGAGGGTTTTGTAATTTGAGGTTGGCCGGTGGAGAGTTTGGGAGTTGTGGAGAAGTGTCAACCTGGAGCCAGGGGCAATTTAGTGCCCCACAGAAATTCTTCCCTATCCCTCTGTTTCTTATTCCTCTATTGGCCTTCCATCTTTATTGTTTCTTCCCCAACTATCTTTCCGACAGTTCTCTTCGCCCCCCCCCCCCCCCCATGCCTTATCCTCGCTCACTCTTAAACGTTCCTTCCCTTTCTATACCCTTTCTGTCCCCCCTCACCCACGCAAGCTTGACCTGACACACAGGAATTGGAAGTGCAAACTGAACCAGACCTACGTGCCTCTGGGTGCCATTCAGAAGATTGCTGCAAGAGTGGCAGAACGGGCTGCAGTCGGGTGAAGACCATAGAGACCCATGAAGAGGGGTCTGAGACCACATAGCGGCAGGAAAAAAAGCTGCAAATGAGCCAAGGATTCTGTGAGCCAGGATGCAACCAAGAACAGGCCACAGAATGGGCAGAGGCAGAAATACCCGCAGGGAAGAGCAGGTTTCACGTTGGTGTGCAGGTGAGAATGGGCAGGAGAGCTATGGAAAAGTCCGTGTACAAGGAGCGTGTATGAAACGTTGAGTTGCAATGGCCTTTGAATAGGCCAAGATCACCTGGAGGAAGGAAAATAAATCATCGTATTCAAAAATAAAAACAAATATGTTAAATAACTAATTTCTCTGCACAAAAGAACAACACTGGAGCATCAGAAGGAAAAGCAAGCTCTACAGAGGCAACCAGTGGCCTATGTCTGAAACTGTAGGTGGTTTTAAAACCAGTTTAACAAACATACTCGTAGCTATATAACGGGAGCCTGTCACATAACATTAATTCAAAAGCAGAACACTTATTAAATTATAAACCCCTGATACAATACCATCTGCAGATCTGACAGCTGCTGCAGTTAAGTTGTGACACATTTATACCGGATTCTCTCATAGATGTGTCCTGACACATGAGTTTTCATTGTATTTTGAGATACAATGTTGTAACCCACTATATGATAGATACAATTGTCAAAATTCAAACTAATTCTGTTTCAAAAAGTACAGCTATTCAAAAGCTTTTTAAGAATAAAAACTAAGGGAGCCAACATTTGCCTAAATCTTGTCACAGTTACTGGGTGTGAAATACAGGTGGTAACTTGTAGAGATTTTAACAAAATCATTTTGAACATTTCACAGTATTGAACTGGAACCCTGCCTTTCCGTGTGCTCTGACATGACAGCATGTGATCCCCTGCACCCTGTGTTTAAAATCTGAGTATTTGTCAATACGGGCTGCTTAGTACTTGTTTTGTTCTTCCTGATCACAAAACATCCAGATCTTGAAAAAAATAATGCTGCAGAATGGAATTGAAAAAGAATGCTATATATATTGCCAATCATCATTATCAGTCAACTATCTTCGGAACCACTATGACTATTCTCCACACCTCTTTATTCATCATACAAAATAGTAATTCTTCTGTGGAAATTTCTATATCCTGTACAAGTTAAGTATTGTACTTAATTCTAGGCCAATTTCTTCACCCAGAGAGTGGTGAACCTGTGGAATTCTCTACCACAGAAAGTTGTTGAGGCCAATTCACTAAATATATTCAAAAAGAAGTTAGATGTAGTCCTTACTACTAGGGGGATCAAGGGGTATGGCGAGAAAGCAGGAATGGGGTACTGAGGTTGCATGTTCAGCCATGAACTCATTGAATGGCGGTGCAGGCTCGAAGGGCCGAATGGCCTACTCCTGCACCTATTTTCTATGTTTCTATACTAGAACATCCACCTTGGAGAGAGAGGGAAGAGGAGGTGCAAGTGCTTTGTCCTACTGTTTTGAGGTTGTTGCAAAGCTGCAATTTAATTATGGGGGCAATATTGACACTGCCATACCTCATGTAAGCCTTCTGCATGATGGTGCCGCGGAGAAGATTGATTAGACAGCATCACCTGAGGTACCTCAGAGTACGTAGGATGATGGGCAGGCGGCCTTACCCACATTGGATAATTCGAGACAGGCGCTAATACCTGCACCTGAGTGAAGCAGACTGCATTTCCCCAAAGAAGTTGTAACCGAGATCTGAGAGTTAATAAAAGCAGACCTGCACCAGAGAAGCATCAGGAGGACTGCTTTGTCAGTTGAAGTTAAGGTTCCAACTGCACTTTTATTTTATGCATCTGAATCATTCCAGGCCACAACTGGGGGATATGTGTGCACCATTTCTCAACATGCAACACATAGCTGCATTCGGCAGGTGGCTGCTGCACTAGATGCCCGAGGAATGACGACATAAAGTTCCCCATGACTGCCCAGGCAATGCATGAAAGGGCTGTGGGCTTCTCCAGGATTGCTGGCTTCCCCAAAATACAGGGCTGCATTGAATGTACCCACATCGCCTTGAGAGCACCTTTGGAGGATTCCGAAATGTACAGGAACAGAAAAGGCTTCCATTCGATGAACAATCAACTCATCTGTGACGACATTCATTGCATCATGGCAATTGATGAGATACCCTGGGAGCACTCATGATGCTTTCATCCTACGCGAGAGCATTATATCAGCCATGTTTTAGCAGCAGTCTGAAGTGCAGAGCTGGCTGCTAGGGGACAAAGGGTATGGCCTCGCCATCTGGCTCATGATGCTCCTATGCATAACCAGGAGGAAAACTGAGCGGGAATACATTGCGACGGTGCAGCAAAATAGAGAGGACCATTGGCATTTTGAAGGAGTGTTTCCGATGCCTGGACCATTCCGGAGGCGAGTTGCAATACTCCCCTGAGATTGTCGGTCAGTTCACTGTTGTCTGCTGGATGCTGCACAACTTAGCCATCATGAGGCGACAGCAGCTGGTAGTGGAAGACTCACCTGAGGTGAGAGTGGCTGATGACGAGGAGGAAGAGGCAGATGACGAGGAAAAAGAGGACGAGGAAGCCATGCAACTACCTGAACTCGGAGCATGACGGCGGAGGAGGGCGGACCATTGTGCCCCTTTAATGATTGCTCGAGCCTTGCGCCAGCAGCTCATCCGTGAACTGCAGAAGATAAAGGTGCGCAGAGTCCGAGGAAATGTATTGGCATGGATCGAGAATTGGTTGGCTAACGGAAAGCAGAGAGTCGGGATAAATGGGTCCTTTTCGGGTTGGAAATCGGTGGTTACTGATGTGCCACAGGGATCGATGCTGAGACCGATATACATAGATGACCTGGAAGAGGGGACAGAGTGTAGGGTAACAAAATTTGCAGATGCCACAAAGATTAGTGGGAAAGCAGGTTGTGTAGAGGACACAGAGAGGCTGCAAAGAGATTTAGATAGGTTAAGTGAATGGGCTAAGGTTTGGCAGATGGAATACAATGTCGGAAAATGTGAAGTCATCCACCTTGGGGAAAAAAACAGTAAAAGGGAATATTATTTGAATGGGGAGAAATTACAACATGCTGCGGTGCAGAGGGACCTGGGTGTCCTTGTGCATGAAACTCTTTTGTGCATGAAACTCTTTTGAGTTCACCTGTGAAAACATAAAAACAATAAACGGTGCCACCCGACCTGGGTGACACTCCATCTTTTGTGCATGAAATCCCCCAAAAAAAAGTTAGTTTGCAGGTGCAGCAGGCAATCAGGAAGGCGAATGGAATGTTGGCCTTCATTGCGAGAGGGATGGAGTACAAAAGCAGGGAGGTCCTGCTGCAACTGTACAGGGTATTGGTGAGGCCGCACCTGGAGTACTGCGTGCAGTTTTGATCACCTTACTTAAGGAAGGATATACTAGCCTTGGAAGGGGTACAGAGACGATTCACTAGGCTGATTCCGGAGATGAGGGGGTTACCTTATGATAGATTGAGTAGACTGGGTCTTTACTCGTTGGAGTTCAGAAGGATGAGGGGTGATCTTATAGAAACATTTAAAATAATGAAAGGGATAGACAAGATAGAGGCAGAGAGGTTGTTTCCACTGGTCGGGGAGACTAGAACTAGGGGGCACAGCCTCAAAATACGGGGGAGCCAATTTAAAACCGAGTGGAGAAGGAATTTCTTCTCCCAGAGGGTTGTGAATCTGTGGAATTCTCTGCCCAAGGAAGCAGTTGAGGCTAGCTCATTGAATGTATTCAAATCACAGATAGATAGATTTTTAACCAATAAGGGAATTAAGGGTTACGGGGAGCGGGCGGGTAAGTGGAGCTGAGTCCATGGCCAGATCAGCTATGATCTTTCTGAATGGCGAAGCAGGCTCGATGGGCTAGATGGCCTACTCCTGTTCCTAATTCTTATGTTCTTATGTTCTATATAACTTTGTAAAATATCTTTGCAGAAAAAGCTATGTTCTCTGTATTGACCAAGAGTAACATTCTCATTGACAAAGTACCAACTAATCTTCAATGCAGTTTTCAACGTCTTTGTTCATTCACTGATCACAGAATCTTACAACTAATCCCACTCCCTTGTTCTTTCCTCACACAGCACAATTTTCTCCCGTTCAAGCATTTATCTATTCGATTTTGAATGTTACTATTGAATCTGTTTCCACTACCCTTTCAGGCATTGCATTCCAGATCATTATAACTCGCTGTGTAAACAAACTTGTCCTCATCTCATCTCAGACTGCTTTGACAATTACTTTCAATGTGTGTCGTCTGGTGACCAACAATTCTGCCAGTGGAAACAGTTTCTCCTTATGTAATCTGAAAACCATTCATTATTTTGAATGTCTCAATTAAATTTCCCCTTAACCTTTTCTGCTCTACGAGAACAGTCCCAGCTCCTCTCATCTCCATGTAACTGAAATCATTCATTCCTGATACCATTCGAGTAAATCTTATTTACTCTGATCAAAACCATTCATGACTTTGAGCACCTCTAGCAAATCACTCTTAACCTCCTCTTCCTTAAAGAGAACAACCCCAATTTTTCTAGCCTCCGCGTAACTGAAATATTTCATCCCTGGTATCATGCTGCACCCTTTAAGGCCTTGACATCCTTTCTAAAGTGTGCCCAGAATTGGTCACAATACTCTAGCTGAGACCTAACCAGTGATTTATCATCATCATAGGCGGTCCCTCGGATGAGGATGACTTGCTTCCACAAGTTCACAGGTGTCCTGAACTCCAATTGAGGGGGTGAAAAATGCCTGTGTGTGAATTTTTTTAATGTGTGGCGACTATCGCACACCAGCCATTGCATGGGCTTGACAGAGCTCGGTCTTGGTCCAGTGGCAAGGATTAACCAAGACGATTGGAGACTTGCTCTGCTGCACGGACCTAGCGCGCGCACACATCGCAGTGTGGGCTGGCCTTTCACGGCACTTTTATTGACTTTCATCATTTTATTGATAATTGGGAGAGGGCTGACAGAACAGTAAATAATTGGCCAGGCTAGATTTATCATTTGATGTGGTACATTTGGACTTTCAGAAGGCTTTCGACAAGGTTCCACACAAGAGATTGCGCAAAGTTAAAGCACATGGGATTGGGGGTAGTGTGCTGACATGGATTGAGAAATGGTTGTCAGACAGGAAGCGAAGAGTAGGAGTAAATGGGTACTTTTCAGAATGGCAGGCGGTGAGTAGTGGGGTACCGCAAGGTTCTGTGCTGGGGCCCCAGCTGTTTACATTGTACATTAATGATTTAGACGAGAGGATTAAATGTAGTATCTCCAAATTTGCGGATGACACTAAGTTAGGTGGTAGTGTGAGCTGCGAGGAGGATGCTATGAGGTTACAGAGCGACTTGGATAGGTTAGGTGAGTGGGCAAATGCATGGCAGATGAAGTATAATGTGGATAAATGTGAGGTGGTCCACTTTGGTGGTAAAAACAGAGAGACAGACTATTATCTGAATGGTGACAGATTAGGAAAAGGGAAGGTGCAACGAGACCTGGGTGTCATGGTACATCAGTCATTGAAGGTTGGCATGCAGGTACAGCAGGCGGTCAAGAAAGCGAATGGCATGTTGGCCTTCATAGCGAGGGGATTTGAGTACAGGGGCAGGGAGGTGTTGCTGCAGTTGTACAGGGCCTTGGTGAGGCCACACCTGGAGTAGTGTGTACAGTTTTGGTCTCCGAACCTGAGGAAGGACATTCTTGTTATTGAGGGAGTGCAGCGAAGGTTCACCAGACTGATTCCCGGGATGGCGGGACTGACCTATCAAGAAAGACTAAATCAACTGGGCTTGTAGTCACTGGAGTTCAGAAGAATGAGAGAGGACCTTAAAGAAATGTTTAAAACTCTGATGGGTTTAGACAGATTAGATGCAGGAAGAATGTTCACAATGTTGGGGAAGTCCAGAACCAGGGGTCACAGTCTAAGGATAAGGGGTAAGCCATTTAGGACCGAGATGAGAAGAAACTTCTTCACCCAGAGATTGGTGAATCTGTGGAATTCTCTACCACAGAAAGTAGTTGAGGCCAATTCACTAAATATATTCAAAAAGGAGTTAGATGTCGTCCTTACTACTCGGGGGTATGGCAAGAAAGCAGGAATGGGGTACTGAAGTTGCATGTTAAGCCATGAACTCATTGAATGGGGGTATAGGCTAGAAGGGCCGAATGGCCTACTCCGGCACCTATTTTCTATGTTTCTATCCTCTTTTTTTTGTAGATATGGCATATGGGGCAATCTTCCATATTGTTGGGTAAATGCCAGAGTCATAGCTGTACTGAACTTTGCTCGGAGAGCGGCTAGCTCTGTTGCCAGGCCTTTAACATTACAGCTGGGATGTTCACAATCATAGAATGATACAGCAGAAGGCGGCCATTCGGCCCATTATGTCTATGCTGGCTCTTTGGCAGAGCTATCCAATTGTGCCACTACCCTGCTCTGTCCCCATAGCCCTATTAAATTTTTCCCTTTAAGTATTATCCAATTTCCTTTTGAAAGTTACCATTGAATCCACTTCCTCCACCCTTTCAGGCAGAGCAATCTGTTTCCTCCTGTCGCCTCTGGTACTTTTGCTATTCACCATAAATCTGTGTCCTCTGGTTATTGACCCTTCTGCCACAAGAAAGTTTCCTCTTTAACCAGTCCATCAAAACCATTCACAATTTTGAATACCTCCATCAAATCTCTTTTTTTAATTTAAATTCGTTCATGGGATGTGGCCATCGCTGGCAAGGCCAGCATTTATTCTAGAATACTGGCATCACCACACCTGGAGTGCTATGTACAATTCTTGAACGAGAAACAAAGAGAGGGAAGGAAAGATTGAATTAAGTGATAGAAAAAAAGAGACAAAGGAAAAGTAAGAAAAAAATTAAAACATGAAAATTTTTACAACGCCAGGAACAATTTACTACCTGCAGGAGTGAGACACCACAGTTTCAATTGTTCCATTTCTGAGCCTCCAAGGAGCAGTGACATGTCGGGACCATAAATCACCTCATTGCAAATGGCACAATTTCTTGAAACTCACGGGGAGGTTGGGGGCGAGCTCCAATTTTTGCAAGGCTAATGCGGAGCAATGCAAATCGTCCAACAATTTATGGCATTGTGCAATATCTTTTCCTCGCCACAAATTGCTGGCCTTTTAAAATTTAAACTGTGTGCACTGTCGCTCTTCTCCGCTTGTTCCTATATTCCTTGGCTCTAGAGTTTGTGACAATTCAATTTATCTGTTTACTTAAAGGATTTTAAATGCTTGAATAACACTCCTGATCTTCTCTTCCACAGAGCAAACAACCCGAGGCTCTTCAGCCTCTCCTCATTGCTCATGTGTCTTATACTTGTTATCAGCTTGGTTTTCATTTTTCCATGGCCTTCAGTACCTGAATATCCTTAGTGCAGTACAGAAACAAGAATTGTACATAGCACTCCAGGTGTGGTGATGCCAGTATTCTAGCCAAATCTTCGCCTCCTGGAATAGGGAAAAAAACAAAAGGAGGACAGGGTTCAGGGCTTACAGCAGGGATTCCTGGGCTTAATGGCAAAAGGAAGAAGCGAAACAAAGCTGAATGGATGGTCTCAATCTCTGATCAAGAAATCCATGAGCTTGTTGCACATTGTTGGAGGGAAGGCTCGAGGGTGCAGTGGATAATATAGGAAACATTACAATCACGAACTGGTCAGACAGCAATCTGAAGAGTCAGTTTCCATATGTATGCTGACAACAACCAGCTCTAATTCTCCACCACTCTTCTCAAGCCTTCCATTAACGCTTTGATGTCAGAATGCTTGTTCAGCATTGGATGAGCTGCAGATTCCTTCAACTAAAGGCTCTTGAATTCACTTCCTTAATTCCTCCTCCTTTTTAAAGACCCTCCTTAAACCCCATCTCTTTGACCTAACATTTGATCAATCCTACTAGTATCATCTCCTTTGATTTGGTGTGCATTTTTTGATTATGCCTCAAGTCCTGTGGGACATTTTTCTATATTAAAGGGGCTTTATAAATTCAAATTATTATTTGACTAATAGCTTCAAATGATAAGTGTAATAATGGAAGCATTGATGGTGTCTCAATCATAAAATAAATTTGTCTTTTATTTACTTCGATCCTCCCATCTTTTGAGTCAAGTTAGTGGTCGATTACGTCAAAATATAATTCCGTGCTTGTGCAGCTTTGAAGAGAGGTGGCAACAGGAGGGAGGTTAATGTGTTCTGTGTCCATGGAAATGGTTCTGGCAGTTCGGGGACACCGTGTGATTGCCATCTTTGTGTGTAGATAGAGTTATCTCTTTCTCTGCTGAATTAAATTACATATCCCAGTATTTTTCTGATAGCTGCGACATTAATGTCAAGACCCCATAATTCACTTCACAGCTAAAAGCCAAAAAGTGTCCTGTGAAATTGTTTTGTCTTTGACTTTGAAAATTTAAAGAGGGTGAGCTTCTGAGGGTTAGACCTCTGGCACTAAAAGGCAGGTGTGTGAAGGGTGGATGAAATGTAGACCTGAAGGCTCTTGGAGGAGAGTCAGACATTCACTTTTAATAGCAATAGATCACCACCATGAGACTGTAGAAGCAGCATCCAGGTCCAAGCTTGACAGATATGGGTTGCTGTCTGTCATTAGAGCTACAGGGGTGTAATTACTGTGTGAGGAATTGCTGAACTTCCTTAAAAGGAGGGAGAAAAAAATAAAGGCAGCATCTTGGATGGCCGTGCTTTTTCTTGAGAATATGTTGGTGAATATTTTAATAATTGTGTTCATAAAACAGGATTGGCAGCAGTGCAAGAGAAGTTTGTGTGCCTTGGCATAGGGAGCCCAAAAGAATGCAAAGAAAGAAATTATTGTCGAATAAGGATTTTTATGTCATTGTATTAGTTATATCTTAAAATCGTACCTCAAAGTAAAAATCTGGTGCCCTCATAACTCCCAACATAAAATACTCAATCCATGAAATCTCATGTCTTTTTGTCACTTTCAAACAATAATCCAGCATGATAGTCCCAAAGTTTGGGGACATCAATTCATTTTCTTTCCAAGTTTCAACTGTCTGGGCTTCATGGCAGCTGTGTACAAAACAAAGTACAGGTACTGAACGGTTCTCCATCTTGCTGCAAGACAGCAGGCAGTAATGCTAGAGTTGTAAGATTTAGAAAAGGATTTTAAAAAGGAAAATTGTGTGTGATTGATTGCCTTATTAACTTTTTATAAATTTAATTCTTTTCACTTGACCTTTGTAGAAATACCATGTATAAAAATGTTGCATTTAATTATATAAATCACTGGACCGTGTGATACAGTCTAAGATTTATTGACAGCACTGTACTGCCATGAAAATATAATTCAGCATTGTAACAAGGAGCTTTTACTCTTGGAATAATCCATAGCCAAAATAAAAACCTGCCTGGATGTCATATCTTCTGGCACATTTCCTTCCATCTAAACACTGTCCATACCATTTTACCTATGTCATCAATATTCGTGTTACTATTTGCTTTCCTGCAAAGATGTCAAACATCTCCTGGGGAAGTTGCTTTTTTGAGACACCTTGCAACTAATCTGTTACGCTTTTTGCTCACCAGTTTGTTTTATTGCTCTTTTCCCCCACCCCATCTCTAATGTGCTTTTAAAAAAAAAATATATATATATTTTCAGCACTCCCAGAACAAACTGTAACTAGCTGTTAGAAGCTCATAAGAGCATCTGCAACAGCTTGAATTTGAATTTTGTTTCTTACTGATCTATTGGACAAGTGCCCAGCCTTTTGGCACTTTTCTTGATGATGTGACTTGAGATCTGGAATTGGTAATTTGCAGATCATCATCATCATCGGCAGTCCTTCGGAATCAAGGAAGACTTGCTTCCACTCCTGAAGTGAGTTCTTTGGTGGCTGAACAGTCCAATACGAGAGCCACAGACTCTGTCACAGATGGGACAGATAGTCGTTGACGGAAGGGGAGGGTGGGACTGGTTTGCCGCACGCTCTTTCCGCTGCTTGCGCTTGTTTTCTGCATGCTCTCGGCGTTGAGAGCGCCCTCTTGGATGCACTTCCTCCACTTAGGGCGGTCTTGGGCCAGGGACTCCCAGGTGTCAGTGGGGATGTCGCACTTTATCAAGGAGGCTTTGAGGGTGTTGTATCTTTTCCGCTGCCCACCTTTGGCTTGTTTGCCGTGAGGGAGCTCCAAGTAGAACTTTCGGAGTCTTGTGTCTGGCATGCGGACTATGTGGCCTGCCCAGCGGAGCTGATCGAGTGTGGTCAGTGCTTCAATGCTGGGGATGTTAGCCTGAATGAGGACGCTGATGTTGGTGCACCTGTCCTACCAGGGGATTTGTAGGATCTTGCGGAGACATCGTTGATATTTCTCCAGCAACTTGGTGCCTACTGTACATGGTCCATGTCTCTGAGCCATGGAGGAGGGCAGGTATTACTACAACTCTGTCGACCATGAGCTTGGTGGCGGTTTTGAGGGCCTGGTCTTCAAACACACTTTTTCTCAGGCGGCCGAAGGCTGCACTGGCACACTGGAGGCGGTGTTGGATCGAGTCGTCGATGCCTGCTCCTGCTGATAGGAGGCTCCTGAGATATGGGAAGTGGTCCAAGGTGTCCAGGGCTGCACCGTGGATCTTGATGACGGGGACAGTGTTGGTGGAGGACCTTTGTCTTATGGATGTTTAGCGTAAGGCCCATGCTTTCGTATGCCTCAGTAAATATGTTGACGATATCCTGGAGTTCAGCCTCTATATGCGCAAACGCAAGTGTTGGCCGCGTACTGTAGCTCGACGACAGAAGTTGGGGTGGTCTTGGATCTGGCCTGGAGACGGCGCAAGTTGAACAGGTTCCCACTGGTTCTGTAGTTTAGTTCCACTCCAGCAGGGAGCTTGTTGACTGAGGTGGAGCATGGCAGCGAGGAAGATTGAAAAGAGGGTTGGGACGATGACTCAGCTCTGTTTGACCCCGGTCCGGACGTGGATTGGATCTGTGGTGGATCCGTTGGTAAGGATCACGGCCAGCATATCGTCGTGGAGCAGGCGGAGGATGGTGACCAACTTTTGAAGGCAGTGAGTGTAGACTGCCTATTTGACTCGGGCTGGAGCAGTTGAACTTGATCCTGTTGTATTGGTATCTGCACACTTCAAGGAAGGGGAACACAGGTTGTCTTCCCAGACAGACCAATTGAATTACCACAGAAGTCAACCAACGTAGCACAGAGCAGGGATTAAACTTGGAATTGTCTGGTCTGCATGCCCCATGTTGCACTACACTACATAACCACTCGGGGGAGGGGGTGAAAGCCATGGGCTAGACTTTCCCCTGATGATCGCTGGGCTATCTCCCAAATAGGCAGGCTATCGCCCATTGCACTTTACAAGTGGAAAGTTTGGCCGTTACATCGGCCAAACATTGCCGGCCCAACTTTCGGCACATCGCCAGATTGATAGTTTGCCGAGGAGATCGCTGGAGAAAAGCTGCTCCCGACTGGCACTGTTCGACAGGACTTGGCACTACGGACGCCTATTTGAACATCGAAGGAACTGAGGGGCTGCTTCAAGAAGGGGCTTATGAGGAGATAAAATGCAACATCCCCACCGACACTTGGGAGGCCCTGGCCGAAGACTGCCCTAAGTGGAGGAAGTGCATCTGGGAGGGCGCTGAGCACCTTGAGTCTCATCGCCAAGAGCATGCAGAAACCAAGTGCAAGCAGCGGAAGGAATGTGCGGCAAACCAGTCCCACCCACCCTTTCCCTCAACGACTCTATTCCTCCTGTGGCGGAAACTGTGGTTCTTTTGTTGGACTGTTCAGTCACCTAAGAACTCATATTTTTAGAGTGGAAGCAAGTCTTCCTAGATTTCGAGGGACTGCCTATGATGATGATGATGATATGAGGAGAATTAATTTGAGAGTTATTTTAAGGGCCTTATTGACTCTTTGGCAATCATCTCATATTTCTATTTATTGAGGACAAATTTAAGGGATTTATAGCAATAGTGATGGGGTCTGTAACTTCTCTACCATTATCGGTCACTAATCACATGCTGCTGACTGAAGATGGGGAAGGTATATTGAAGAAAGCAGATAGCTGCGGAGGAGTTGACCTTGCACCCGATGCAGTTACAGGGAAAAGCGCTCGTAACTGAACTTGTCCGATAACACGTGCCTTTGGAGGCTGCGCTTCCGGAAGGAGGTCATCGCTGAGATATGTGAGCTCATCAAGGGAGATCTCCAGCCTACCAGCACCGTACTGCTCGTTGAGGTTAAGGTTACTTTCTACGCATCGGGCTCCTTTCAGGCCTTAGCTGGCGACATTTGCACTATCTCTCAGCACGCCACATATTGCTCCATTCGACAGGTGACTAAAGCCCTTTTTGCAGGATGGACATTATAAGCTTCCCTATGACCAGGGAGGCACAGGCCGAGAGGGCACTGGGTTTCTCGAATAGCAAACTTCCCCAAGGTGCAGGGAGCAATAGACTGTACGCACATCGTCCTGCGAGCATCTTTAAAGGATGCGGAGGTGTTTTGGAACCGCAAGGAATTCCACTCCCTGAATATGCAGCTCGTTGTTAACCACAACCAAATAATCATGGCAGTATATGCAAATTTTCCAGGCAGCATCCATGATGCGCACATCTTGCGTGAGAGCACTGTCTCTGACCTGTTTAAGAGTCAACCACAAAGTCACGGTTGGATGCTGGGGGATAAAGGATATGGCCTTGCCAGCTGGCTCAAGACTACCCCAGCGTCATAGAAACATAGAAAATAGGTGCAGGAGTAGGCCATTCAGCCCCTCTAGCCTGCACCGCCATTCAATGAGTTCATGGCTGAATATGCACTTCAGTACTCCTTCCTGCTTTCTCGCCATACCCCTTGATCCCCCGAGTAGTAAGGACTTCATCTAACTCCCTTTTGAATATATTTAGTGAATTGGCCTCAACTACTTTCTGTGGTAGAGAATTCCACAGGTTCACCACTCTCTGGGTGAAGAAGTTTCTCCTCATCTCGGTCCTAAATGGCTTATCCCTTATCCTCAGACTGTGACCCCTGGTTCTGGACTTCCCCAACATTGGGAACATTCTTCCTGCATCTAACCTGTCTAAACCCGTCAGAATTTTAAACGTTTCTATGAGGTCCCCTCTCATTCTTCTGAACTCCAGTGAATACAAGCCCAGTTGATCCAGTCTTTCTTGATAGGTCAGTCCTACCATCCCGGGAATCAGTCTGGTGAATCTTCGCTGCACTCCCTCAATAGCAAGAATGTCCTTCCTCAGGTTAGACGACCAAAACTGTACTCAATACTCCAGGTGTGGCCTCACCAAGGCCCTGTACAACTGTAGCAACACCTCCCTGCCCCTGTACTCAAATCCCCTCACTATGAAGGCCAACATGCCATTTGCTTTCTTAACCGCCTGCTGTACCTGCATGCCAACCTTCAATGACTGATGTACCATGACACCCAGGTCTCGTTGCACCTCCCCTTTTCCTAATCTGTCACCATTCAGATAATAGTCTGTCTCTCTGTTTTTACCACCAAAGTGGATAACCTCACATTTATCCACATTATACTTCATCTGCCATGCATTTGCCCACTCACCTAACCTATCCAAGTCACTCTGCAGCCTCATAGCATCCTTCTCGCAGCTCACACTGCCACCCAACTTCGTGTCATCCGCAAATTTGGAAATACTACATTTAATCCCCTCGTCCAAATCATTAATGTACAATGTAAACAGCTGGGGCCCCAGCACAGAACCTTGCGGTACCCCACTAGTCACTGCCTGCCATTCTGAAAAGTACCCATTTACTCCTACTCTTTGCTTCCTGTCTGACAACCAGTTCTCAATCCACGTCAGCACACTACCCCCAATCCCATGTGCTTTAACTTTGCACATTAATCTCTTGTGTGGGACCTTGTCAAAAGCCTTCTGAAAGTCCAAATATACCACATCAACTGGTTCTCCCTTGTCCACTCTACTGGAAACATCCTCAAAAAATTCCAGAAGGTTTGTCAAGCATGATTTCCCTTTCACAAATCCATGCTGACTTGGACTTATCATGTCACCATTTTCCAAATGCACTGCTAGAACATCCTTAATAATTGATTCCATCATTTTACCCAATGCTGAGGTCAGGCTGAGCGGTCTATAATTCCCTGTTTTCTCTCTCCCTCCTTTTTTAAAAAGTGGGGTTACATTGGCTACCCTCCACTCCATAGGAACTGATCCAGAGTCAATGGAATGTTGGAAAATGACTGTCAATGCATCCACTATTTCCAAGGCCACCTCCTTAAGTACTCTGGGATGCAGTCCATCAGGCCCTGGAGATTTATCGGCCTTCAATCCCATCAATTTCCCCAACACAATTTCCCGACTAATAAAGATTTCCCTCAGTTCCTCCTCCTTACTAGACCCTCTGACCTCTTTTATATCCGGAAGGTTGTTTGTATCCTCCTTAGTGAATACCGAACCAAAGTACTTGTTCAATTGGTCTGCCATTTCTTTGTTCCCAGTTATGACTTCCCCTGATTCTGACTGCAGGGGACCTACGTTTGTCTTTACTAACCTTTTTCTCTTTACATACCAATAGAAACTTTTGCAATCCGCCTTAATGTTCCCTGCAAGCTTCTTCTCGTACTCCATTTTCCCTGCCCTAATCAAACCCTTTGTCCTCCTCTGCTGAGTTCTAAATTTCTCCCAGTCCCCAGGTTCGCTGCTATTTCTGGCCAATTTGTATGCCACTTCCTTGGCTTTAATACTATCCCTGATTTCCCTTGATAGCCACGGTTGAGCCACCTTCCCTTTTTTATTTTTACGCCAGACAGGGATGTACAATTGTTGTAATTCATCCATGCAGTCTCTAAATGTCTGCCATTGCCCATCCACAGTCAACCCCTTAAGTATCATTCGCCAATCTATCCTAGCCAATTCACGCCTCATACCTTCAAAGTTACCCTTCTTTAAGTTCTGGACCATGGTCTCTGAATTAACTGTATCATTCTCCATCCTAATGCAGAATTCCACCATATTATGGTCACTCTTCCCCAAGGGGCCTCGCACAATGAGATTGCTAATTAGTCCTCTCTCATTACACAACACCCAGTCTAAGATGGCCTCCCCCCTAGTTGGTTTCTCGACATATTGGTCTAGAAAACCATCTCTTATGCACTCCAGGAAATCCTCCTCCACCGTATTGCTTCCAGTTTGGCTAGCCCAATCTATGTGCATATTAAAGTCACCCATTATAACTGCTGCACCTTTATTGCATGCACCCCTAATTTCCTGTTTGATACCCTCCCCAACATCACGACTACTGTTTGGAGGTCTGTACACAACTCCCACTAATGTTTTTTGCCCTTTGGTGTTCTGCAGCTCTACCCATATAGATTCCACATCATCCAAGCTAATGTCTTTCCTAACTATTGCATTAATCTCCTCCTTACCCAGCAATGCTACCCCACCTCCTTTTCCTTTTATTCTATCCTTCCTGAATGTTGAATACCCCTGGATGTTGAGTTCCCAGCCCTGATCATCCTGGAGCCACGTCTCCGTAATCCCAATCACATCATATTTGTTAACATCTATTTGCACAGTTAATTCATCCACCTTATTGCGGATACTCCTTGCATTAAGACACAAAGCCTTCAGGCTTGTTTTTTTAAAACCCTTTGTCCTTTTAGAATTTTGCTGTGCAGTGGCCCTTTTTGTTCTTTGCCTTGGGTTTCTCTGCCCTCCACTTTTACTCATCTCCTTTCTGTCTTTTGCTTTTGCCTCCTTTTTGTCTCCCTCTGTCTCCCTGCATTGGTTCCCATCCCCCTGCCATATTAGTTTAACTCCTCCCCAACAGCACGAGCAAACACTCCCCCTCGGACATTGGTTCTGGTCCTGCCCAGGTGCAGACCGTCCGGTTTGTACTGGTCCCACCTCCCCCAGAACCAGTTCCAATGCCCCAGGAATTTGAATCCCTCTCTGCTACACCACTGCTCAAGCCACGTATTCATCTGCACTATGCTGCGATTCCTACTCTGACTAGCACGTGGCACTGGTAGCAATCCCGAGATTACTACTTTTGAGGTTCTACTTTTTAATTTAGCTCCTAGCTCCTTAAATTCGTTTCGTAGGACCTCATCCCTTTTTTTAAAATCTATGTCGTTGGTACCAATGTGCACCACGACAACTGGCTGTTCTCCCTCCCTTTTCAGAATGTCCTGCACCAGCTCCGAGACATCCTTGAACCTTGCACCAGGGAGGCAACATACCATCCTGGAGTCTCGGTTGCGGCCGCAGAAACGCCTATCTATTCCCCTCACCATTGAATCCCCTATCACTATCGCTCTCCCACTCTTTTTTCTGCCCTTCTGTGCAACAGAGCCAGCCATGGTGCCATGAACTTGGCTGCTGCTGCCCTCCCCTGATGAGTCATCCCCCCCCCCCCCCCCCCCCCCCAACAGTACTCAAAGCGGTGTATCTGTTTTGCAGGGGGATGACCACAGGGGACCCCTGCACTACCTTCCTTGCACTACTCTTCCTGCTGGTCTTCCATTCCCTATCTGGCTGTGGACCCTTCTCCTGCGGTAAGACCAACTCGCTACACGTGCTACTCACGTCATTCTCAGCATCGTGGATGCTCCAGATTGAATCCACCCTCAGCTCCAACTCCGCAACACGGACCGTCAGGAGTTCGAGGCGGATACACTTCCCGCACACGTAGTCGTAAGGGACACCGGAAGTGTCCCCGAGTTCCCACATGGTACAGGAGGAGCATTACACCCGACCGAGCTCTCCTGCCATGACTTAACCCTTAGATACACTTAATCCCCAGACAGAAGCCGAGAAGTGCTACAATGAAAGCCATATAGCTGCACGCAATATCGTCAAAGACAATTGAAGTGCTGAAGCAGTGCTTCAGATGCCTGGACCACTGTGGAGGCAGCCTACAATACCACCCTGACCAGGTTGCTGAGTTTACTGTGGTGTGCTGCATGTTGCATAACATAGCTATAAGGAGAGGACAACAATTGCCAGATGGGATTGCCGGTCCACCTCAGGAGAGAGTCGAGGAGGAAGACAAGGAGGGGGAGGACAATCAGCCTGGCGATGAAACCATGCCCCACCCCCCAGCAAGACTAGAAAGGCCCCATGGGAGTTACGCAGCTGCAAAACTCTTGCATCAGCAGCTCATAAATGAACGCTTTGCATGAACTTACACATCGGTGACATTGCGTTACGTTTCATCCTTGCCTGGCTTGGCGATTGTTTTCAAAGAATTGTATTCGTGTTATACTTTGCGTTATTAAAAGACCGTGCACGACAATTGTAAAATTTCAAATAAAATGTTTTAATAATTTACAAAAGTACGTCTGTCTGTGATCTTGCCCCAGATTTTATCATACGTCTGGGGTGGAGGTTTTGCACACCCACCCCGGGTTAATTGGCCCCAACTCGAGTGCACATCCTGGACGAGGACCTCGTTGGCCTCATCGAAGGGTTTTGTCCTCCTCCTTCCCTTCCACATCCTGGCCACTCTCTGCCGACTCCTGCTCCTGGTTGGACATTTTTGCCTTATTGATTTTTGTTGATCTCTTCTCTGTTTATCTGTCTCTCTATCTCTGTAACCCTCCATCTCTCTCTCTGTCGCTCTCTCTTTCCCGCCCGTTGCCTTCTGTATATGCCTGGATGACCCTGACATCCCAAATTGCGGGAAACCTTTGCAAAAAAAACGCATGCGCAGAAAGGCCGTTGCTCGGGACGCCTTGCCTTCCACATCGCTAGGCCCCATTTCGCATCGCTTTGGCCCAATCCACATCACTGAGCTATCACTGGGCTATCGGCTGGAAAAAATGCCGACAGTTGCGATCCTAAAAATGGCCGATGTTGTAGCGATACTGAGAGCTGAAACATCGCTAAGGCTGGAACATCAAGTCTGGGTCCTGGTGATCTAAGTGGAGCGTCGCGCCCCATATTTTAGGTTTTAAATTAACATTTTTGCTGTTTTGCCAAATAAATAAATGGTGCACCTCAATATGTGACTTGTTTTGGAGCTGTCCTACTATTGGTGTTGCTTTGTTCTGTACAGCATGGCTGCGTGCAAGATAATTAAACTTCGAGCAAAGTTAGTTGGGCTGCAACGTGTGCAAGTATAGTTACTTTAATGTATCTTTATTTTCAATTGTACAAAATAAAGAGGCTCAGAAAATTGTTATTAATGGGTAGTGATTAAAATGCGTTCATTTCTTTGAAGAGCTGATAAACCAGGAGAGCAAGCTGAAACCACTTATAACAATTGTCTGAATCCCAAAATGAGATTATAGAAGCGTAGCAGAGCAATCCAAAACACATTCTACTGCTGCCATCTCTCCCCATATCCTTGTATTTCCTCTGCTTCAAGCGCTTATCTAATTTTCACAAAAGGTGTGATGATCTCTGCCTCAATTCATTACTACCAACAACTCTGTGTAAAGAAATTACTCTTGTGCCTCATGTCTATTTAGGACTTTTTTTTATTTACCTGCATTCATGTATGTATTGGAACCTGAGGGTCTGTGCTCATCCACACCCGTCTTCAGCATTTTTTCATTGTGTATATACTCCCGTTCCTTGTTTTCCTCCCCCAAAATGTATCACCTTGCACTTGTATCTACTGTTAAATTGCATCTGCCACCTGTCTGCCTATTCCAGTCGACCTGTGTGTCTTTTTGAAGTCTTTTGCAGTATTTCCTGCTGTTTGGCAAACCCCCCAATATTTTTGTGTGTCAACACATTTTGAGATTGTACCCATGTCTAAGTCATCTACCTTTCCAGACAACTAAAGTGAACCCTGTTCTAGTCCCTGGAGCACACCACTCCCAATCTTTATCTAATCCGAACACCCATTTACCTTTTACTCTTTCTTTCATGTCCATCAATGAGCCTTCTACGAACGTTGTTACATTTCTTCTTGGACTACTCCTCTGAATTTTTTTAACAAACCTGTTTCAGATCATCTTATTTGATACTTTCTGAAAATACATTTAGACTACACCTATTGCAACTTTGAAGTTGCACTCCCAATCATTTTTGACTATAATTTACACATGTCAAGTCTGTTGTCAAAGAAGTGAAATCAGTCCATTCTGTGTAAGTGTAGGATGATAACCTTGTTGAAGCATTAATGTGACAGGATCCCTGCAGAATCAAAAGAATTTCATTACCGGGAAATAATGCCATGACCTTTTTTGATTGCAGATGTAGCTCCCAATAGTTCAATGATGCTGTTTAATGTATGAAGTTTGGATTGAAGTGATCGCCTTTGCAGGACTTGGAACTTGCCAATCAGGACATTTAAAGCTCGGCTGTTGGAGGAGCATGTCGTCCTCTTGAGGGTTGTGAAATTCTAGTTAGATATTTAATTGTCATTATATATCCTATCCTCTAGATGTTGGTGCCTTGTGTTGTGTTCAAAAGAAAAAGTGACCTTATATGGGCAGAAACCTGCCTCTCCCAGAATAAGCGTTGGAAAAAGTCCTCAATAGTGCTATCGGGAAATGTTTATTAACTAATATTCTGCTCACTAATTCTCAGTTTAGATTCTACCAGGACCACTCTGCTCCAGACCTCATGAGGGGTTTAGTCCAAATATAGATATGAGCTGAATTCCAGAGGTGAAGTGACAGTGATTGCCCTTGATAACAAAGCAGCATTTGACCGCGTGTGGTACCACAGAGAACTAGTTAAACTAAAGTCAATGGGGTTAAGGGAGAAATCTCTCCAGTGGCTAGAGCTTTACCTGACCCAAAGGAAGATGTGGTTGTTGGGTGCCCATCGCTGCAAGAGTTTCTCAGGGCAGTGACCTCAGTCCAACTATTTTAAGTTGCTTTATCAGTGACCTTCCCTCCATAAGGTCAAATGTAGGTCCATGTGCTTTGATTGTACTGTATTCAGCTCCATTTACAATTCCTCAGATAATGAAGCAGTCCTTGACTGCATGCAACAAGACCTGCACAACATCCCGGCTTGGACTGATCAATAGCAAGTAACATTTGTGCCATTTAAAGCCAGACAATGACCCTCTCCAACAACAGAGAGCCGAACCACCTCCCGGGTCACCAGTGCCGAAAAACTGGATGAGCCACATAAATGCAGCGGCTACAAGATCAAGTCTGAGGCTGGGTATTCAGTGGCGAGTGGCTCACCTTCCGACTCCACTACCTCATCATCATCATCATAGGCGGTCACTCGAAATCCAGGAAGACTTGCTTCCACTCTAAAAGTGAGTTATCAGGTGACTGTACAGTCCAGTACAGGAATTACAGTCTCTGTCACAGGTGGGACAGACAGTGGTTGAAGGAAAGGGTGGGTGGGGAGTCTGGTTTGCCGCACGCTCCTTCCGCTGCCTGCGCTGTTTTCTGCATGCGCTTGGCAACGAGACTCTCGGTGCTCAGCGCCTCCCCGGATGCTCTTCCTCCACTTAGGATGGTCTTTGGCCAGGGACTCCCAGGTGACGGTCGGGATGTTGCACTTTATCGAGGAGGCTTTGAGGGTGTCCTTGAAACGTTTCCTCTGCCCACCTGGGGCTTGCTTACCGTGCAGGAGTTCCGAGTAGAGTACTAGCTTTGGGAGTCTTGTGTCGGGCATGCGGACGATGTGGCCCGCCCAACGGAGCTGGTCGAGTGTGGTCAGTGCTTCGATGCTGGGGATGTTGACCTGATCGAGAACACTGACATTGGTGCGTCTATCCTCTCGGGAGACAGCGATTTGTCTACTATATATGGACCATGTCTCTAAGCCATACAGGAGGGCGGGTATTGCTACATACAGCCCTGTAGAGCACAAGCTTGGTGCCAGATTTGAGGTCCTGGTCTTCGAACACTCTTCCTCAGGCGACCGAAAGCTGCGCTGGCATACTGGAGGCGGTGTTCGACCTCATCGTCTATGTCTACCCTTGCTGCTGATCGGCTCCCGAGGTATGGAAAGTGGTCCATGTTGTCCAAGGCCGTGCCATGGATTTTGGTGAGGCACTATGACAACTTTTGAGGCACAGATCAGGAGTGTAATGGTACTCGCCACTTGTCTGTAAGGGTGCAGTTTTAACAACACGAGGCTCAACACCAGTCAGGGCAAAGTAGTGTGCTTGATCGGCACTTTACTAACCTAAACATTCACCCTCTCTGCCATCATCGTAGTAGTTTGTCCTATCTACAGGATGCGCTGCAGCAAGTCTTTGATAGCACCTCCCACCACCTAGGAGGACAAGGGCAGCAGGTGCATGGGAATACCTTTGCCTCCAAGCCACACAACATTTTGACCGACATATATCACCACTGTTCATTCATCATTGCTCAGTCAAAATCCTAGACCTCCCTACCTAACAGCATTGTGGAAGCACCTTCACCACATGTTCTGCAGCGTTTTGAGAAGTTGCCCCACCACCGACCGCCTTCTCGGGGCAACTGTGGATGAGCATTGATTGCCAGTAATGCCAACATCCTGAGAATGAATTGCAACAAATTGGAAGCCTTGAGCAAATAGTCACATTCTAATGGTTCATAGTTGCAATGACTGAGCATGCTTGTGTTATATGTACAGTATAACTAGACATTGCTCGTTACATCTGCAAGTGCATAAAATATTATGCCTGATGTCTTCTACTTTTCACTTCTAAAGTTGATAAATCTTGCAACTGCAATGTCCACTTTGCTTTTCCGAGTGCAGCATGTTGAAACAGACAGGACAGCGTGTCAAATTAGCAGCCTGCAGAGACAGTATTTATAGCTCCCAATTTTGCATCAGCTTTGACAGCAGATGACAGTTGCTGTAGGAAATGTTCTCTTCAGTTTTAATCTTGATATTAAGGAGCAAAGTTCAGGAAAAATAAACTCACTGGAGCTGTTGTCCCTGGAGTTTTTGCTATGGTTAGCCATTAGATCTGCATGCATTGATTACCAGAGACTTGCCAATAATTACTGAGCAGATGAAAAGAGTAGAGCCAAAAGGTCCCTCATGGGGTTCATCCAGGGCTGTTGTTTCATGTCACTAATTTAGCTGCAGAACCAGAACACAGTACTTGGTACAGAATTGGATTGCTGCCTATTTTAATAGGCTTGCCAGCAATTATCAAGGAACAAGATAACACCGGCCTGTAAATGATAGACTGGTTGCAACTTTTCCTTTGAGAAGAAGCTTTGCATTAACTGTTACACTGCAAAAGCCATTTAGATAACAGTGGAAAAGAATGAAAAAGTAACACTCCTCACCTAACGAATGTGATGTCTTCAGCCTCTATAGAATTAAAGTTGTGTTTAGTCAAAGTCGTGACATATGAATTAATAATCTGCATTTTTCATCATCCTCAGTAGCTGTCGCTGCTCTTTTATTTTGAGTTGCTTATTTTCTTTAGTTTTTCGTCAATTCCCTGGAACAAATTCTTTCTCCTCCAATATTTCTGCCTCACACCTTACAACCTAAACATTGTTTAAACATGCATGTATAGTTATAGTTTTTAATATATTATGCTATATAAAAAATAAAATTTCGAACCCACTCAACACAAAATGAATCATTTACACACACACATTAAAAAATTATACATACACCTAAATTTATCCAGACAACCTTTCCTGGACTCTTCCCAAAGCATAAAAGGAGCAGCATGTATTCCAGGAATTGACCCAAACTGAAGAACACATGCACAGCTTTATATAGTGTTTAAAATGTAAAAAAAAGTAAGGCATTTCACAAATCAACAAAGCAGGGGAAACAGATGCTCACCCAAAAAGTGAGAGATTTGGAGGGCTTACTGAAAGCTTGGTCAAAGAGATGGGATTTGTGAATGCTTTATTAAAATGTGGAGGGTTTTATGGATGGAATTCAAGGCAGCTGTAGGCTTTGCAGGGGGTCATACACAAAAGCCAAGAATGAGAGGATTGGAGAATTCAGAAGGGGGATACATGACTGAGGGAAAATGCAGAGAGGGTGCAGTTAGGCGGTGGAGAGATGAGAGAATATATGATGTACAATATAACACAATTTTCTTTACTTTAGTTGATAGAATTGTATTTTCTACAACAATATTTAGGTTGCCATATTGACACACTCATAGGCTGCCTGTTCATGTGAATCACACTGTAAATTTGAGTAGTTTCTAACTCAAAAATGGCACATCCTAAGTCACTGCATTGAATGAAACCGAATTTTTATTCTTTTACACGTGAGTTCAAACTGCATGCAGTATATACCATGCAGTGATGGCATAGAGTTTGCACAATAATGGATATAATTTGGTATCATGTATTTGTTGTGTTGTTAATACATGAGCTGCAATATCATCGTATTGCTGCAAAATCATTGTATCCTGCTTACTATAATAATCAGAATATTACTCCTATCTTCATGAAGTTTTTGAGTCCTCCAATATAAGGGACTAATAGCTTTAAAAAAAAAATAATGGCAGTTGTAAAAGTCAGAATAATTTATACAGCACTGGAATTTGTAATTCAGATTTTATGGTAACTCTGAAGTCACGAAAATAAAATTTCTGTGTAAATGAGTTATGGAATTAAGTAAACTAAGCTGAATTGGTAGTTAGACTAGAATTGAATTGTTTTGTGTTTACGTTTATGATGGTTAATTTTAGCGTAACTTATAAAGGAAATTCCAGACCTGGAGGGAGGCTGAGATATAGGTTGGCCTGAAGGTTGAACAGTAGGATGACCATGGTTTGATGATGGAGACACATTGGCTTGGATTGAGCAACTTGTCTTGTGGACAGAGAGCATAAATTAAGGTGTAATTTATTTTGTTCATTTTATACAGCCATGTTTAATTTACATGCAGCATCAAAGGAGTTGAGGACCCAATTGCAGAGGCGGTATTATTATGCTCTAGTGAAGCGCGCTCTCCCATACATTCCAAGAACAATAGCCTGCAAGTTAATAATTTTTTATATATTTGCGAGACATAAAAAACAGTTATCCTTCAAAGAGAACAAAGAGATCTCTTGCTTGGGTTACTTAAAGTTAAATATGTGAATCAATTAAAGAATATGATATATGCAGCTTGGGTCAACTCAAAGTGCTCGAGGTCAAAGATATTCATTCCTACCTGGCAGTTTGGGTTAGGTTGGAATGATTAGAAGCTGGAAATGGGTAAGCTTGCGATTTTTGTTTTGTGCTGACTTTTACCTTTTTTGTGTTGGTGATTTTTATTTTAATGGTTACAACGGGCCCAAGTTTCGGCCTCAGTTGCTCCTGATTTTTTGGAGCAACTGGTGTAGAACGGAGTATCTTAGAAATTCAAATTCTCTGCATTTAGCTTGCTCCAGTTCTAGTCAGTTAGAACAGTTTCACTTTGGAACAGAATTTTTTTTTCAAAAGGGGGCTGAACGGCCGGGCCCAAGACTTCGGGCAGGGCCCATCCCCAGCACCAGATTTACAGGTAGGTTGGGTGGGGTCGGGAGGGCGGGTCCGGTCCGGTACGGTGGGGGAGGTATGGCGGTCGGGAGCACGGGTCGGGGAGGGGGAGGATGGCGGTCGGGTTGGTTCGGGTAAGCCGGGGGGAGGTATGGCGGTCGGGAGCACGGGTCGGGGAGGGGGAGGATGGCGGTCGGGTTGGTTCGGGTAAGGGGGGCTGGGGGGGGGAGAGCGCGCGGTTCGGGTCCAGGCGGGGGCGGGGGGAAGCCGGAGTCGTGTCGGGGGGGGGGGGGGGGCGGAGTAGAGTCTGGTCGGGAGGAAGCAGGAGCTGGGCGTGGGAGGAGCCTTATGCACGCAGTCCCATTGGGCCAGGGCTGCGTGCTTTTGGCCCCTCCCACACAGTTTTGGGCGCCTGGAGCTTACTGCACATGCGCGCCCACTGTAGCGCGCATGTGCAGAGGTCCCGGCACTGTTTTCAGCGCAAGGACCTAGCTCCGCCCCCTACAGCTCGTGCTGCGCCGCGCCGAGGGCCAGAGGACCAGCAGGGAGCCGGAGAATCTGGAAATTTATTTAGGCGCACTTTGTGGCACGAAAAACAGGCGTCCAGGTCGGGGCGGCGCGGCCCGAAACTTGGGCCCATAGTAGGGTGAGTGAGGAACTATAATGTGGCTATTTGAAAATGATTTCTTTTGTTGTTGCAATCTGATTGGAGAGATTTTTGATTGTGGAAGGATGATTTTTCATCAGTGTGATAAGGTAATAAAAGCAGAAAAGAACCAGGCAGGGAGCAGAAAAGACAGTTGATCTATACTTAACCAATGTGAAAGAAAGAACTTGCATTTATATTGCATTTATATTTCCACGTCCTCAACACATCCCAAAGCAATTCACTGCCAATGAACGACTTTTGAAGTGTGACAGTTGCAATATGGGCAGGTCAGGCTGCAAATTGTGTTCTTGGTGGCATTAGTTAAAAGATAAAGATTATCTGGGATGGCAAGAAGAAATTAAAACTCATGCACAACAGAATTGATCGTTACAAGAAACATTACATCGAGATATGTACAAGCACTTGATTTCTCATTAACAGTTGGAAGCAGGAGTAATAGCAGTAATGGTTGGTCTCCTGTCCGTTCCAATGCTCTTGGTGGTGGTAAGCTTTAAAAATTAAACAGATTCTGTTTTACTTGGGGTTCTACTTGGTATGAAACTTTTTCCCTTACTTCAGGTAAAAACAAAATTGCAGAATGTTAGTTCAACTCAGAACATGAAACAAATGGTTTGTGTTGCATTCTGTAGAGAATTTAGTTTCTGCTGTTAATTGGTGGTAAAATCCCGGCCTTGTCCGGGTCCTTAGAGTGTGTACGGACCCGACGAGGCCTCGCAAAAGCTGGTTTTCGGCGCGCAATGCGCATACGGCAAAAAGCGGCTTTTACAATCGGTCAAGATTTCTCTTGACCGATCTTCCGCATCCCCAGGAAAAGGACATTCGCGCGGGCGAGATTGGGTTATTTGCCAATTTCGTGCCCAGCGAATGTCCATAAAACTTGTGCACCTGGTAAAAGCAGGCGCATAGCCTACTTTTACAAGCACAAGAGTTAAGAAATAAAAAAAAACATTTTTTTAATAATACATTTGATTAATTTTAATTTTAATTGGTTTTGTAATTGAGGTTTTTTTTTTGTTTGTTGTGCTGTGTTTGGGTGTTTTGGCTTTTTTCTCATTGCTGTCAATGAGAATACTGTACCATGATTGGTTATCCAGGCCCAAGTGGCTCAAGCTTCTACGTGCGAACCTTGAGGATGCAGGTGCGCTCTGATGCGCGGGAAATGAAGGCCTCCCATCGCAATCCAAGGCGCCTTTGGGACCATGAGATAGTTTTGTGAAAAAAAATTTGGGTCGGAGGCGTTCATCCGAAGGAAGCCTCCCACCAGAATTTCATGGTATTATTTATTCTATCCTTCAATTCTAATGCTACTTTGAGATTTTTCTTGCTTTCTTAAAATGTAACGGGTTTGCATAATAAAGTGTGAAATATAGAACACAAAAATGCCAACGTAATAGATACTCCATCAACAACATTATCATAGGCTGTCCCTCGAAACGAGGATGACTTGCTTCCACGCCAAAGAAAGATGAATTCACAGGTGTTTCAATGAAGGACCTAATATTCCAGGTCCTGAACTACATCCTGAAGGGTGGAAGATGCCTGTGCGTGGATTTTTTTATCATGTGGTGGCCGTTGTACACCAGCCACAACATGGGCTTGACAGAGCTAGGTCTTGGTCCAGTGGCAAGGGTTATCCAAGATGACTGGAGACCAGCTCAGCTGCACATAGTGTGCGCACACATCGCAGTGTGGGCTAGACTGTGCTGCCCCTGGCCCCGAACTCGTGCCTCTCCTGGGCCCCGATCACTTCCCGCCACAGACTTTCGCTGCTCCTCCTGTATCTGCCCACGCTCCAATTACTGACCTGGATCTTGATGATGTCACTCTTCGCTTCTTGCACCAGCTCGTGCTGCTCCCTGAAGTGGCCTCCACGCTGCTCCTGGGCTGCTGCACCTCCGCTCCTTTTATGGCCCCGACCGGCCATGAGAACACCAGCAGCAGGTTGGGGCCATAAAAGGAGCGGAGGTGCGGCGGCCCGGGAGCAGCGTGAGGTCAGGGCCATAAAAGGAGTGACGAGTGGCCCATGAGCAGTGTGGAGGCCCTGACTTGCGTGAGAATAGATACAAAGATGTGGAATTATATGATTGAATTGCCCAATCCTTGCAAATTACAAAGGTCATTTAGCGTTTCACAAAAACTTGTTTTTATATAAAAGAAGCAAAGACTTGCATTTATTGAGCGCTCTTCACGAACTCAGGATGTCCCAAAGCGCTTTACGCAATAAAGGACTTTTGAAGTGTCGCAATGTAGGAAATGGGGCACCCAATTTTCACGCAGAAAGTTCCGACAAACAGCAGTGTGATAATGACTAGATATCTGTTTCTTTAGTGATGGCGGGGGTCGGGGGGATAGATATTATCCCGAACACCAAAGGGAATAATAAATAGTGCAATGGGATCTTTTACATTTACCTGAAAGGGCAGCCAATGCTTCAGTTTAACGTCTCATCTGAAAGATGGCGTCTTCAACAGTGCAGCACTCCAAGTACTGCACTGACATGTCAGCCCAAGTTTTTGTGCACAAGTCTCTCTCAAGTTATGAACCCATAACTTTCTGATTCTGAGGCAAGAGGGCAGCCATGAGCCAATTTTTACAGTAAAAAAACCATCCAAAGATGCTTCACTGTTTCTGTTCCTATGTTCCTTAAAACCTTTCATCCCTCGAGCCTGTTTAAGGAAGGACTTAGAGAAGAGCGTTGAAGGGAATTCCAGAGTTGGCTGAAGGATCAGGTAGACATCTAAGAATGAAGACAGTTTTTCTCTGGACATTGGTTATTCCATCCATGCATCTTGGGGTCTAATCTCAAGGCAACCCAGGTGTTCTACCCAGAAGACAAATTCATATTTATAAGAGCCAAACTTAGTGGAAAGTGAAATGGATCATTCATTAAAGCCAAAGCTAGAAATAGAACAGAGAACCAAGGAAAAAAGAAAAAGATCTTTGCAACTGGTTTTATTCACCTTCAGTTGGTTGGGCATTTCTGAGGACTGCCCTAACTAAGTCATGACATTAGCTGCATTTTCTGATGGTTTATTCAGTTTATCGATTACTCTTGGGCAGTAAAACATTTCTTATCGCTCGTCTTGCTTTTGGCCTCAACATTTTGTACTTGTATCCTGTAGTTTTACGATCACTGTCTATGCTAAATATAATGCTATTAAGCTGTATTATAAATTATCCATATCTTTCATTATCTCAATCCTTCCCTTCTCAATTCTTCCTTTGTGTTCAGTCCTGTAAATCTCTCTTCATAACCTTGAGTCCAAAAATCTATCTTATGCCTCTTCACTGAACTTTCTTTTGAAAGTAGGGTTCCAAACCTTGCATATGACAGGATATTCGTTCCTGTTTAAGAATGCAAATCATTTTTTGGTTTGCTTTAGGAACAGCTACATTTATAATGGTACAATGCTTTGGTGAAATGGTGTGGCATATTTACATCCCAGTGTGACTGGGATGCAATATTGAATCTTTGGGGAAGGCATGGATTTCACAGATGCTGATTTTCTTACCTTAGTTCAGTTGTCAGGAGCAGGTGTTCAATGTAGGCAAGGCGTTTCCCCAATGGGAAAAACGGCATTGTGAGGGCGAATGCTTAAAGCAAAACTGTTTAAAGAATATCCTGGAGTGGGGAAAATTATATTTGTTTTGTGGGTGATGATGGGGTTGGGGAGAGGTGTAACTTCAAAAGGGAGATACCTGCCCTAAAATCATTCGGCGGAGGAATAGAAGAAAATACTTTAAATTGCACATCTAATCTTAACAGACAATGTTGATGATCTGCAGAGTTTGTTTCCTGGAAAAAGGCACTGACTAATTCAAACACAACAGAAAATCAGAAGAACATTTTAATTTAATTATGATGCAGTCCTTTTTTAATAAGTGTAAGTAATGTTTTCACAATAAATCCATTCATCTATTTGAATAGTTCAAATATTGAATCTAGTGGTCTGTTTTGGTTTCTGGAGCCCGAGATGTTGATGATCAGAAGCGACAAAAAACATAATGGTGCTGGAATTCCGATGTCCCGGGTCTGTATGAAGCTTCTACAGACCCGGAAAGGCATCAAAAAAGCTGGTTTTTAGCATGCAATGCGCATGTGCTGAAATCCAGCTTTTCCACTCTGTCAAGTTTCTAGCTTGACACATCATCCGCAGATCGGGAGCGAGGACATTTTCAGGGCAAGATTTCCGATATTTACGGATATCTTGCCCAGCAAATGTCCTCAAAAATCTTGCGCCTGAAAAAGCAGGCGTATAGCCTACTTTTACAGGCGCAAGTGTTTAAAAAATAGACACTAACATTTTAAAATAAAGTTATGAAAACACATTTTATTCTTAAAAACCCTCCCCGCTACGGTAAGTTTATTTTTAACCATAATTAAAAAAACTTTTTTATAAATCGGGAAAATATTTTATTTTTATAAGACATAACTTTAATTTCAATTAATTTTAAATGTGTGGCCTGTTTATTTTTTTATTATTTTGTGTGATTGCTTTTGTTCCCATTAATAGTACGGAGAACTCGTAGATACGCTATTAATGGGAACCTGTGAAATACTTAGCTAATTAACTGAGCCATCACACATGACTGCATCTTATGCGTCGAGACCCTCTGCACGACAGTGCGCTTCACAGCGCGAGAGGTGAAGGCCTCCCCATCGGAAATCAGGGCGCCTCCTAGACCACTAAAAAATATCCAGCGAGGAGGCAATTGCCCGCGGGAAGACCCCCAGAGGAATTTCTGGGCCAATGTCTGGAATGTGCCTTCTGCAATTTGTATGTGGTTACTAAGTGCAAAGTAACTATTTGCTCAGCTGAAATAAGTGAACATTTCTGATCAGTAAGCACCTATAATAGTTGATGCTGCTTAGGCTGCATTTTTTTCTCCATCTCCTTTTAATGATTAAGTAAACAGACAATCTTTATCTGGGTTCCAATGGATAGTGGTAGGAAGCACAACATTCATTTCACACTCCAGTTTACAATTTAATTGGGCAATTATGCCGTGGGGAGTTAGTATTGGAAATGCCATGTTGATGCAGTGGAAGGCTGTCATTTTAATAAGATTGAAGCAAAGCTAAATGACTACAGTGATACAGCCAAATGGGAGTACTTGCTGCTGTTGCTGGCTACAAGGAGGAAGATGTACATGTACTTTTTGCAGTAAATGTCCTTTCACTTCACTGGATTCTCCTTCACATCTTCGAGGTTTATTTGATGTCTGGGTTTCCTGTTCGTTGACTGTCAACTGTAATTTATCGGGCCCAAGTTTCCACATGATAAAAAACGGGCGCCCCTCCGAGCTGGGTGCCCGTTTTTCGCGCCTAAAACGGCGCCGGAAAAAAAACGAGCGATTCTGGAGCGCTTTGCAGCTCCTTGTCTGCTTGGCGCGGCGCCCAGGGGGACGGAGCCTACACTTGCGCCGATTTTGTAAGTGAGAGGGGGCGGGTACTATTTAAATTAGTTTTTTTCCTGCCGGCAACGCTGTACGTGCACGTTGGAGCGTTCGCGCATGCTCAGTGTGAAAAAAACATTGGCACTCGGCCATTTTTGTAGTTCTTGGTAGCTGTTTAGTTTTTGAACATTTTTTAATAAAAGTACATTGCCATCAGCACATCAGCACTGAGAAGGCTGCAGGAAGCCTCAGAAAGTTGAGGCAGCCGTTTCCCGACGACCTCCCCCTTTTGCCGTTGGGAAATAGCTCCTCAATTTCTGAGGCTTCCTGCAGCCTTCTCTCTTTCCCGCCAGCCGTCTGGAACGGCTCCACCACCACCCCCCCCCACCGTGTTCGGTCGGCTCCCTCCCTCCCACCCGCGTTCGTCGGCTTCCCCCCCCCCCCCCCCCCTGCGTTCGGCGGCTCCCTTCCCTTCCCTCCTCCCCCCCCCCCCCCCCCCCCCTTCGCGTTCGGTCAGCTCCCTCCCGCGTTTGTCGGCTCCCCTCCCTCCCCCCCCCCCCCCCGGCCCACGTTCGGTTGGCTCCCTCCCCCCCCCCGCCCGCGTTCGGTCGGCTCCCCCCGGCCCGCGTTCGGTCGGCTCCCTCCTCCCTCCTCCCCCCCACCGCCCGCGTTCGGTCGGCTCCCTCGTTTTGTGAGGCTTGCTGCACCATTCTCCCTGGCTGCAGCACTTTCACACAGGTAGGAAGATGGTTTATTTAATCTTTTTTTGCTTATAAATGTTTATTCAGGTTGGATTTATTTGTATAATATTTGTATAAGTATAAATAAGGATTGATTGTAGAATTTAATAAGTTCCCTTTCCCCCCCCCCCCCCCCCCCACCTCGTTCTGGACGCCTGATTTGTAACCTGCGCCTGATTTTTTAATGTATAGACCAGGTTTTTTCAGTTCTACAAAAATCTTCATTTGCTCCATTCTAAGTTAGTTTGGAGTACATTTTCACTGTGGAAACTTTCAAATCACGCCCCCTTTTGAAGAAAAAATTCTGTTCCAAAGTAGAACTGTTCTACCTGACTAGAACTGCAGAAAAAAAAATGTGGAGAATTGCGAATTCTAAGATTGTCTGTTCTCCACCAGTTGCTCCTAAAAATCAGGCGCAAATCATGTGGAAACTTGGGCCCTAGTGTGGGCAAACATTTTTGTCTTTTAAAGCAATGATTTTAATATGTCTTTATGTATCATCAATGCTGGGAACATGAGCTGAGGCTTTTGGTTTTGTTTATTTTTTAATCTGTCTTTTTCACATGTCTGATATCTTCTCTTGCTTACCATATGCCTTCTATTCTCAACCATAACGTCCTTCCCTCAATCCTTGGTTGCTAACGCAGAGATAATCCAAGATTTCTGTCTGACAATTCTTGAATTGATAACTAGGAAATTCATGAGCAGACTTTAGGTTGGCTTGCTCTTTGATTTTTGTCTCCCTTTGCGGAGGAAGGGCGAGGGAAGACTTAGCATCACCTGGTGATGCGATGGCTACGATAGGGAACATATAATGTTGGAAACCGTGGACGTGAACTCATGTCCCAACAGGCTGGAAGATTTTTTTCTCACAAAATATGCAATGGATTAACTAAAGTTTTTTATGCGTATCTGTTCACAGCAATGCAGCATTCAAAATATGTTTCAGAAATGGTATTAATTTGCACTTTTTTTTCCTGTGTTGCAAATCTCCTTGGCTCACATCATACCTCTCATTCTTGGATGGGTGGGAGGTATGGGGTTGGGGGCTGGTTACTAAGTGGTGTATGAGTATGAGGGAGCTTAATTCCCTTTGTCCTCTTTGATTTCCTTTCTGTGGAAAGGTACCTGGCCTGTGAATTCTTTTACTCAACTGGATTCACATCATCTAGGTTGAAATCCATGTCTGTTGATTGAAACACTTGGATTTTGTAGAATGGATAAACATTTGTTTAAACAAGGGTCAGCCATGTCCCAGTCATACCTGGATCTTGCTTTGTGGGGAATTATGGCCACATACTAATGCTAGATCTAGCACTTTAAAGGAATAACATAAGAACATAAGAGATAGGAGCAGGTGTTGGCCATACAGCCCCTCGAGCCTGCTCCGCCATTTTATACGATCTTGGCTGATCCGATCATGGACTCGGGTCCACTTCCCTGCCCGCTCCCCATAACTCCTTATTCCCTTAGCGGTTAAGAAACTGTCTCTATCTGTCTTAACTTTATTCAATGTCTCAGCTTCCACCGCTCTCTGAGGCAGCGAATTCCACAGACTTATAACCCTCTGACAAAATAAATTTCTCCTCGTCTCAGTTTTAAATGGACGGCCCCTTATTCTAAGATTATGCCCTCTAGTTCTAGTCTTCCCCCAGCAGTGGAAACATTTTCTCTGCATCCACCTTGTCAAACCCCCTCATAATCTTAATACGTTTCGATCTTCTGAATTCCAATGAGTAGAGGCCCAACCTCCTCAACCTTTCCTCATAAGTCAACCCCTTCATCTCTGGAATCAACCAAATGAACCTTCTCTGAACTGCCTCCAAAGCAAGTATATTCTTTCTTAAATATGGAAACCAAAACTGCAAGCAGTGTTCCAGGTGTGGCCTCACCAATACCCTGTATAACTGTAGCAAGACTTCCCTGCTTTTATACTCCATCCCCTTTGCAATAAAGGCCAAGTTTCCATTGGCCTTCCTGATCACTTGCTGTACCTGCATACTAACCTTTTGTGTTTCATGCACAAGTACCCCCAGGTCCTGCTGTACTGCAGCACTTTGCAATCTTTCTCCATTTAAATAATAACTTGCTCTTTGATTTTTTTTCTGCCAAAGTGCATGACCATACAGGTTCCAACATTATACCCCATCTGCCAAATTTTTGCCCACTCACTTAGCCTGTCTATGTCCTTTTGCAGATTTTTTGTGTTCTCCTCACACAATGCTTTTCCTCCCATCTTTGTATCGTCAGCAAACGTGCTGTGTCATTGCAACTCTTGTGATTTATTTACCTGGCTACGAGTCACAAGTTGTGTTGCTGAACTTGCTGTTGCATTATACTACTCCACTTCAACCAAAAGTAAACGGGGGTCTTGAAATATAAAAAATAACTTCATAGAGGCTGATCTCTCTCACATGCTGGCCTCTACATGAAAGGTATTGAATAATCTAATGCCTGTAAAATAATTGATGAATAGCTTGAAAGGCAGTGGAGTTTTTGTTTAACTCCGTCACTTGCCAAGCGAATGAATGATTCAATCAACCGGGATATTTTCAACATACGCTACTAAATAAGGATTTAGATTTGATCAAGTCTTTTTTATTGGGAAGCTGCTGTACTGTAGATGGAGCCGCTTTGGCATTGGAATTTGGAGGATCAAGATGCACATTATAATGTAGTTCCATAGATGAATCGTAGCGGCTAGCAATTTACAAATCAATGTTATTTTTCCAGCATGGATACAGATGTTAGACATAGTGAGAAATGAACACTAGTATTTTACTGTTTTTCAGCAGGTTCTGGCATCACATTTTCTGCTTTGCAGGTAATGGTACAATACGCAAACGGTGTATTTCTGTAGAATAGGTTTAGATTTATTTTAAACAGAGGAGAATGAGGTTGTTAATTTTCTTAACATAATTTATTGAATGATTAGACTGGCTCTTGCTATCTTGATATGCTATGAAAAGCTGTCTAAGTTCCTTGTCTTTTAAAATACAACAGCCATTTTAGTGATTGGAGATGAACACTCCTTGAATACACACTGCTGTTAGACTCTGATCTCATTACAGGATTTTCTTCGCATTTTAATTCATCAACTTTTTGCAAAACTGGGTAAAAAATGTTTTAAATAATGCAGCTGGAGATTGAAAATGTTGTACAGCTGCAGCGTCGAGAATCTGGAGTTCCGGAACGTTCCAGACTCTGGACCGAATGGTGGCAGGGTTGTCCGGAATCCGTAAAATGTTCCGAAATCCGGACCTGACTACCTCGGGGTCCCGCCACTGCATGATCTCAGGCCTCGCCGCCGCTACGCTTACCTCGGGGCCTCCTTGCCGGCCCGCCCGACAACAACATCCTTGGCGGGGCCCGCCCGACGATGTCCTCCTCGGTGGGAATCTCTTTCCCCTCCCCCCCCCCCCCCCCTGCCTTTCTGACATTGCAAAATCTGGATAATCTTAATCTGGGTTCCAATGGATAGAGGTAGGAAGCACAAAATTGTCATTTCACACTCCAGTTTACAATTTAATTGGGCAATTATGCCCATGGATGCCATGGGAAGTTAGTATCAGGACTACCATGTTGATGCAGTGGAAGGCTGCTATTCTAATAAGATTGAAGCCAAGATAAATGACTGCAGTGGTACAGCCAAATGGGAGTACTTGCTGCTATTGCTGGCTACGTGCCGTTTTTGACAGCCCAAACAGCTCCTCGGTGGAAATCTTCCCCCCCCCCCGCCTCTTCTGACGTTGCGAAATCCGGAAATACACGAACCTGGGCTCGGGTGTTTCCAGATTCGTGACGTCAGAAAGCAAATCGAAAGTCCGGAAAAGCCTGGAGTCCGGATTGACCTCGGTCCAGAGGGTTCCAGATTTTAGGCGCTGTATAAAAGAACAAAAAATTCAGAGCTATAACCTTTACCCTTGCTGAATAACTCCCAACAGTTATATACTGGTGAATAAAAAGGAATCTTAGTTGTTTAATGGAATACAGCAGCACTGATTAAAGTTAATAAATTGAAGTGGTGTCGATGTAATTTCAAATAAATTGTGCAGTATGTTTTTACAATTTTAAAACAAAATTAGCATGGTGTATTTCAACAGGAGTGCTGTTACTGCTTGTGCACAAGTGGTTTTTGTACTCCCAATTTTGTAAAGTCACAAATATACACATCTTCTATCATTTGTTTGAAAAATAATACCAGCATTTATTTTCCATTTTGCTCCATTGTCCATGTAAAAAATTTGCTGGAGTGTTACTGAGTTCTCAATTTTACCAAGAGCAAATAAAAATACTTCCATGTGCCTTGCAGGTAACCATACTGCATAAAGATTACTCATTTAATTAAGCACGTGCGGATTTGTTTCCAAGAAGAGAATGTGATAATTTTCTAAGCATGGTTAATTAGACTTTTACTGGCTTGACACGGTGAGAGGAACCTTTCAATTCCCTGTCCTTGAAAACTAATCCCTATTTTGCTGATTGCAGATAAAAACTGAAAATAATTGACTCCTGTTGCCTAAATAAAGATGTGTTGAATTTTGCACATGGATATGACTGATAACTGTCTTTGTTTGGTATTAAAAAAAAAAAATTGTTGTTCTTCCTCCCGATCTATTAAAGTATTCTTTCAACCAAAGAGGATGCATGAACAACTGTCTTAAGTTTCTACAGTCAGCTTTTGAGTTATTTACTGTGTCAACGATATAATTTAACTTGCTTTCCTTCCTATGGCAAACTATTTTGCCCCGTTTGGTTTTTGAATTGCAGGCACAAATCTTATCAGTGAACATCGGAACAAATCTGATTAGTGTATTACACCATGCAGTTTGCCTTTGGGTTGCCTTCCCTTGTAGTAGTATCCCGACTGTACCAGCATCAGCGAGTATTGAGATGCTAGTTTAACTCTCTTGTGTTGCTGATTTCCCAATCCTTGCTGCACTCCTGCAGGGAGGTGCAGAAGAGATCAGGAGCTTTTTAAACAGAAAATTGTGAGGGAGAGTCATCTCTTGCGTATTTCCTTCTGAATGCCTTTGATCGAGGCTTAGAAGTTGATTGCCTGATTACTTGACCTCTCAGCTGCAAGTGCTTGGTTCAGGAAGACCAGAAGATGTGGAGATGAAACAAAAGGATTGGTTATCACTGCAAAAATAAAAATATACTAGTGCTTATCTTGTTTGCATCGCGACTTGTCGATTGTACTTGTACGATTGTGCATAGTATTTGGTATTGTCATCTGGTCCATAAGTGCAAGTGAGAAACAGGTACAAGAGACAATCTTCAGGAATGTTTGGCTAATATCTCTCCTCCATTCCATTGAGCATTAAAGGGATCAAAATGCCCTAGAAGAATTGTAAGTCACCTGCATTGAACAACATTAACAAACCGTGAAAATACATCCCAATGTTTTATCAACTTTAGTGCCTTGTTAATCTCAGACTTGTATCAGTCAATGTGAGTTGTAAGGGATTATTGAAGCTGACGCTAACCAGTGACCTGAACCGACTGGAACAAACTTTCGGACCTGGCGTCTTCGCCCCAATCCAAAGAAAACAGTTGTGTTGGCGTTCCACCTGAACAAGAATGTTGCGAAGGCAACTTACCTATGAACCACACCCAAAATACCTGGGCTTCACCCTGGACAGGACACTCGCCTATCAGACTCATCTCACCAACACTAGCCAAAAAGTTAAAACCAGGGTGAACCTGGTCTGGAAACGTACTGTAACGTCATGGGGGAGCAGAGCCAGAACACTTTGCACCGCAACAATGGCCCTAGTCTACTTTGCTGCAGAGTACTGCTCTGCCTCATGGTCCTGCAACCGCCATACAAAGATCGTGGATGAGCAGCTAACCACCGCCCTGAGGACAGTGTCTCAAGTCTATTCGAATTGAATGGCTCCCAGTGCTGTCCCAGATGGTCCTGGCATCTGCCATTCGCCACAATGCCATCGTGCTCTGAGATGGAAAAAGTCAACAACATCGACTTTCCCATTCGCAAAGACTTGAAAAACCCACCTTGAAGTGCTTAAAATCATGTTGACCGTTTTGGAAAACAGCAGCCGATATTCACACAGCTAGTTAGGACCCACGAGATGGTCAGAATTGTGGGACGCATGGAACGTAAAGAACCAGCACCTCCTCACTGACCCAACAGCAGAGGTCCCTCGCTTTGACCTCCCTCGAAGACAGTGGACGGCGCACAACCGACTCTGCCCTGTGCGGCTATGATGCGGTCACTGGCTCCACCAGTGGAAGATGAGGGACAGCCCGAAATGTGACACTGGTCATGAGTCCCTGACCATGGAACACATCACATCAACCTTCCCACTAAGCTCTGTTGCGGGAGGCATCTCATTTCTCCACCCGGCATCTCAGAAGGCCAACAAATTGAATAGCCAAACGAGACATTCCATTATAAGCTTTTCCAGTAATACGAAACAACAAATTGAAACTATATTGTTTTGGATGGTTCATTTAACTACTGAAATGATAGCACTAATAAAATGACACATTTCAAATGAATCACCAAGGAAAAGTCTCCTATTACAAGTCAAAAATTCAATGATTTCCAACAGATGATTTACATTAAAAGAGCTGCATTTGGAAATTATGCTCCAGATTATCCTGCAACTGCGTGATTGGCAACTTAAACAGTAAATTTAACCATCTAACCTGCTGATCTCATCTATACGTTCCTCCATTGTTTCATGTATTTGCAGTTGGAATACACTACAATGAGTATGGTGGCGAAATGGAGGTGACGTGCCTGTTTTTTCCCAGCGATTCCATGAATACACGGGCTGAGCGGAATTTTGAGTTTTAAAATCATCTTCTAATGCGAATCCCATGTATAGCACTTGTTCAAAGTGTTGCTCGTACCTGATCTCTTCTTGGCATAATCAATCGGCTAGCTTCTATTTATTGGAGTGCGGAGATTTCTTAGGGAATTCAACAGAGGAGGACTAAGGGTTTAATTAAGAGGGGGAAAATAGAGTATGAGAGGAAGCTTGCAGGGAACATTAAAAACTGACTGCAAAAGCTTCTATAAATATGTGAAGAAAAAAAGATTAGTGAAGACAAACGTAGGTCCCTTGCAGTTGGGTTCAGGTGAATTTATAATGGGGAACAAAGAAATGGCAGACCAATTGAGCAAATACTTCGGTTCTGTCTTCACGAAGGAAGACACAAATAACCTTCCGGATGTACTAGGGGACAGTGGGTCTAGTGAGAAGGAGGAACTGAAGGATATCCTTAGGCGGGAAATTGTGTTGGGGAAATTGATGGGATTGAAGGCCGATAGATCCCCGGGGCCTGATCGTCTGCATCCCAGAGTTCTTAGGGAAGTGGCCCTAGAAATAGTGGAAGCATTAGTGATCATTTTCCAACAGTCGAACGACTCTGGATCAGTTCCTATGGACTGGAGGGTAGCTAATGTAACACCATTTTTTTAAAAAGGAGGGAGAGAAAACCGGTAATTATAGACCGGTTAGCCTGACATCAGTCGTGAGGAAAGTGTTGGACTCAATCATTAAGGATGAAATAGCAACGCATTTGGAAAGCAGTGACAGGATCGGTCCAAGTCAGCATGGATTTATGAAAAGGAAATCATGCTTGACGAATCTTCTGGAATTTTTTGGGGATGTAACTAGCAGAGTGGACAAGGGAGAACCAGTGGATGTGGTGTATTTGGACTTTCAACAGGCTTTTGACAAGGTCCCGCACAAGAGATTGGTGCGCAAAATCAAAGCACATGGTATTGGGGGTAATGTATTGATGTGGATAGAGGACTGGTTGGCAGACAGGAAGCAGAGAGTCGGGATAAACGGGTCCTTTTCAGAATGGCAGGCAGTGATTAGCGGAGTGCCGCAGGGCTCAGTGCTGGGATCCCAGCTCTTTACAATATGCATTAACGATTTAGATGAAGGAATTGAATATAATATCTCCAAGTTTGCAGATGACACTAAACTGGGCGGTGGTGTGAGCTGTGAGGAGGACGCTAAGAGGCTGCAAGGTGACTTGGACAGGTTAGGTGAGTGGGCAAATGCATGGCAGATGCAGTATAATGTGGATAAATGTGAGGTTATCCATTTTGTGGGCAAAAACACAAAGGCAGAATATTATCTGAATGGCGGTAGATTAGGAAAAGGGTAGGTGCAACGAGACTTGGGCGTCATGGTTCATCAGTCATTGAAAGTTGGCATGCAGGTACAGCAGGCGGTGAAGAAGGCAAATGGTATGTTGGCCTTCATAGCGATGGGATTTGAGTGTCAGAGCATGGAGATCTTACTGCAGTTGTACAGGGCCTGAGTGAGGCCTCACCTGGAATATTGTGTTCAGTTTTGGCCTCCTAATCTGAGGAAGGACGTTCTTGCTATTGAGGGAGTGCAGCGAAGGTTCACCAGACTGATTCCCGGGATGGCTGGACTGACATATGAGGAGAGACTGGATCAACTGGGCCTTTATTCACTGGAGTTTAGAAGGATGAGAGAAGATCTCATGGAAGCGCATAAGATTCTGACGGGACTGGACAGGTTAAATGCGGGAAGAATGTTCCCGATGTTGGGGAAGTCCAGAACCAGGGGACATAGTCAAAAGATTTAGGACTGAGATAAGGAGAAACTTCTTCACTCAGAGTTGTTAACCTGTGGAATTTCCTGCCGCAGAGTTGTTGATGCCAGTTCATTAGATATATTCAAGAGGGAGTCAGATATGGCCCTTACGGCTAAAGAGATCAAGGGGTATGGAGAGAAAGCAGGAAAGGGGTACTGAGGGAGTGATCAGTCAGGATCTTCTTGAATGGCGGTGCAGGCTCGAAGGGCCGAATGGCCTAATCCTGCACCTATTTTCTATGTTTCAATGTTCAGCCTATTCTCTGAGACCAATTGGTGATTTAAAAAAAAAATCAATTTATTTGCTATAACATGTGGTGTTGCCAGGCCACTAGTACCATTACTTTTAACTCTGAAGTGGCGGCGGTGTGAAAAATGGCAAGGATCCAGCAGAATCGTGATAGTCACTGTTTTCAGTGGGGGACAGAGCTATGAAAATGATCTTCCAACTATTATTGATGCTGGTAAATGACTGAGCAACACAAAAGTTATAGCATAATGTGGAGTCCTGTAACTGATGGTCTCTGTTACGTACTCAATAATTTCCTCTTTCTTTCGTGTCGTACAAGGGTCCCAACAGCATAGATACACCATTATAATGGCCAAACTCTTTAGGAAAATTTGGGCCAGTAGATATTGTAATGACTTTCCACAGTGGTAGCCAGCTTAGCCTTATGATCATCCATTCAGATGGAAATAAAAATCAAATTATCTGATTAAAATTCAAGCTTTCTAAAAGGAGGTTCTATAGTACATGATACAAGTTTAACATAGAAACATAGAAAATAGGTGCAGGAGCAGGCCATTCAGCCCTTCTAGCCTGCACTGCCATTCAATGAGTTCATGGCTGAACATGAAACTTCAGTACCCCCTTCCTGCTTTCTCGCCATACCCCTTGATCCCCCGAGTAGTAAGGACTTCATCTAACTCCCTTTTGAATATATTTAGTGAATTGGCCCCAACCACTTTCTGTGGCAGAGAATTCCACAGGTTCACCACTCTCTGGGTGAAGAAGTCTCTCCTCATCTCGGTCCTAAATGGCTTACCCCTTATCCTTAGACTGTGACCCCTGGTTTTGGACTTCCCCAACATTGGGAACATTCTTCCTGCATCTAACCTGTCTAAACCCGTCAGAATTTTAAACGTTTCTATGAGGTCCCCTCTCATTCTTCTGAACTCCAGTGAATACAAACCCAGTTCATCCAGTCTTTCTTGATAGGTCAGTCCCACCATCCCGGGAATCAGTCTGGTGAATCTTCGCTGCACTCCCTCAATAGCAAGAATGTCCTTCCTCAAGTTAGGAGACCAAAATTGTACACAATACTCCAGGTGTGGCCTCACCAAGGCCCTGTACAACTGTAGCAACACCTCCCTGCCCCTGTACTCAAATCCCCTCGCTATGAAGGCCAACATGCCATTTGCTTTCTTAACCGCCTGCTGTACCTGCATGCCAACCTTCAATGACTGATGTACCATGACACCCAGGTCTCGTTGCACCTTCCCTTTTCCGAATCTGTCACCATTCAGATAATAGTCTGTCTCTCTGTTTTTACCACCAAAGTGGATAACCTCACATTTATCCACATTATACTTCATCTGCCATGCATTTGCCCACTCACCTAACCTATCCAAGTCACTCTGTAGCCTCATAGCATCCTCCTCGCAGCTCACACTGCCACCCAACTTAGTGTCATCCGCAAATTTGGAGATACTACATTTAATCCCCTCATCTAAATCATTAATGTACAGTGTAAACAGCTGGGGCCCCAGCACAGAACCTTGCGGTACCCCACTAGTCACTGCCTGCCATTCTGAAAAGTCCCCATTTACTCCTACTCTTTGCTTCCTGTCTGACAACCAGTTCTCAATCCATGTCAGTACACTACCCCCAATCCCATGTGCTCTAACTTTGCACATCAATCTCTTGTGTGGGACCTTGTCGAACGCCTTCTGAAAGTCCAAATATACCACATCAACTGGTTCTCCCTTGTCCACTTTACTGGAAACATCCTCAAAAAATTCCAGAAGATTTGTCAAGCATGATTTCCCTTTCACACATCCATGCTGACTTGGACCTATCATGTCACCATTTTCCAAATGCGCTGCTATGACATCCTTAATAATTGATTCCATCATTTTACCCACTACTGAGGTCAGGCTGACCGGTCTATAATTCCCTGTTTTCTCTCTCCCTCCTTTTTTAAAAAGTGGGGTTACATTGGCTACCCTCCACTTGATAGGAACTGATCCAGAGTCAATGGAATGTTGGAAAATGACTGTCAATGCATCCGCTATTTCCAAGGCCACCTCCTTAAGTACTCTGGGATGCAGTCCATCAGGCCCTGGGAATTTATCGGCCTTCAATCCCATCAATTTCCCCAACACAATTTCCCGACTAATAAAGATTTCCCTCAGTTCCCCCTCCTTACTAGACTTTCTGACCCCTTTTATATCCGGAAGGTTGTTTGTATCCTCCTTAGTGAATATTGAACCAAAGTACTTGTTCAATTGGTCTGCCATTTCTTTGTTCCCTGTTATGACTTCCCCTGATTCTGACTGCAGGGGACCTACGTTTGTCTTTACTAACCTTTTTCTCTTTACATACCTATAGAAACTTTTGAAATCCGCCTTAATGTTCCCTGCAAGCTTCTTCTCGTACTCCATTTTCCCTGCCCTAATCAAACCCTTTGTACTCCTCTGCTGAGTTCTAAATTTCTCCCAGTCCCCAGGTTCGCTGCTATTTCTGGCCAATTTGTATGCCACTTCCTTGGCTTTAATACTATCCCTGATTTCCCTTGATAGCCACGGTTGAGCCACCTTCCCTTTTTTATTTTTACGCCAGACAGGGATGTACAATTGTTGTAATTCATCCATGCAGTCTCTAAATGTTTGCCATTGCCCATCCACAGTCAACCCCTTAAGTAACATTCGCCAATCTATCCTAGCCAATTCACGCCTCATACCTTCAAAGTTACCCTTCTTTAAGTTCTGGACCATGGTCTCTGAATTAACTGTATCATTCTCCATCCTAATGCAGAATTCCACCATATTATGGTCACTCTTCCCCAAGGGGCCTCGCACAATGAGATTGCTAATTAGTCCTCTCTCATTACACAACACCCAGTCTAAGATGGCCTCCCCCCTAGTTGGTTCCTCGACATATTGGTCTAGAAAACCATCCCTTATGCACTCCAGGAAATACTCCTCCACCGTATTGTTTCCAGTTTGGCTAGCCCAATCTATGTGCATATTAAAGTCACCCATTATAACTGCTGCACCTTTATTGCATGCACCCCTAATTTCCTGTTTGATACCCTCCCCAACATCACTACTACTGTTTGGAGGTCTGTGCACAACTCCCACTAACGTTTTTTGCCCTTTGGTATTCTGCAGCTCTACCCCTATAGATTCCACATCATCCAAGCTAATGTCTTTCCTAACTATTGCATTAATCTCCTCCTTAACCAACAATGCTACCCCACCTCCTTTTCCTTTTATTCTATCCTTCCTGAATGTTGAATACCCCTGGATGTTGAGTTCCCAGCCCTGATCATCCTGGAGCCACGTCTCCGTAATCCCAATCACATCATATTTGTTAACATCTATTTGCACAGTTAATTCATCCACTTTATTGCGGATACTCCTTGCATTAAGACACAAAGCCTTCAGGCTTGTTTTTTTAAAACCCTTTGTCCTTTTAGAATTCTGCCGCACAGTGGCCCACCCTGTTCCCCGCCCCGGGCCTCTCCGCCCCCCACCCCCCCCCCCCCCCCCATCTCCCCTCCGTCTCCTGCCTCTGCCTCCCTTTTGTCTCCCTCTGTCTCCCTGCATTGGTTCCCATCCCCCTGCCATATTAGTTTAAATCCTCCCCAACAGCACTAGCAAACACTCCCCCTAGGACATTGGTTCCGGTCCTGCCTCGGTGCAGACCGTCCGTTTTTTTACTGGTCGGACCTCCCCCAGAACCGGTTCCAATGCCCCAGGAATTTGAATCCCTCCCTGCTGCACCACTGCTCAAGCCACGTATTCATCTGCGCTATCCTGCGATTCCTACTCTGACTAGCACGTGGCACTGGTAGCAATCCCGAGATTACTACTTTTGAGGTCCTACTTTTTAATTTAGCTCCTAGCTCCTTAAATTCGTTTCGTAGGACCTCATCCCTTTTTTTTACCTATGTCGTTGGTACCAATGTGCACCATGACAACTGGCTGTTCTCCCTCCCATTTCAGAATGTCCTGCACCTGCTCCGAGACATCCTTGACCCTTGCACCAGGGAGGCAACATACCATCCTGGAGTCTCGGTTGCGGCCGCAGAAACGCCTATCTATTCCCATCACAATTGAATCCCCTATCACTATCGCGCTCCCACTCTTTTTCTTGCCCTCCTGTGCAGCAGCGCCAGCCACGGTGCCATGAACTTGTCTGCTGCTGCCCTCCCCTGTTGAGTCATCCCCCCCCCAACAGTACTCAAAACGGTGTATCTGTTTTGCAGGGGGATGACCACAGGGGACCCCTGCACTACCTTCGTTGCACTGCTCTTCCTGCTGGTCTTCCATTCCCTATCTGGCTGTGGACCCTTCTCCTGCGGTAAGACCAACTCACTACACGTAATACTCATGTCATTCTCAGCATTGTGGATGCTCCAGAGTGAATCCACCCTCAGCTCCAATTCCGTAACGCGGACCGTCAGGAGCTCGAGGCGGATACACTTCTCACACACGTAGTCGTCAGGGACACCGGAAGTGTCCCTGAGTTCCCACATGGTACAGGAGGAGCATATCACGTGACCGATCTCTCCTGCCATGCCTTAACCCTTAGATACCCGTAAATTGGTAATAACAATATTACAGTTCACTTACTGATATAAAAAAGAAAAAGAAAAGCTACTTACCAATCACCAGCCAATCACTTACTCCATTGGCTGTGACGTCACCTTTTGATTCCTTTCTACTTCTATTTTGCTTTCTCTCCCGCTGTAGCTGCACCGGTACGCCTTTTATAGGACGCTCCGACGCTGCTCCCACCTCTCGCCAACTGCCGCTGACTCTCGAGCTCCCGCTGGGCCTTTTATAGGCCGCTCCGACGCTGCTCCCACCTCTCGCCAACTGCCGCCGACTCTCGAGCTCCCGCTGGGCCTTTTATAGGCCGCTCCGACGCTGCTCCCACCTCTCGCCAACTGCCGCCGACTCTCGAGCTCCCGCTGGGCCTTTTATAGGCCGCTCCGACGCTGCTCCCACCTCTCGCCAACTGCCGCTGACTCTCGAGCTCCCGCTGGGCCTTTTATTGGCTGCTCCGACGCTGCTCCCTCCTCTCCCCAACTGCCGCTCAACAACGTGTCCTGTCTCTCTAAATGTTTTGTCCTTTTGATATTCCCTTTCCCCCGGCCCACTTTACCAAGCTCATACGTCAGTGCGACTTTCCTTTAGATCTTCCACCCTTTAGTTTTTCCATCCATCTGAAGTAACTGAGAGGGTTGATCAGGATAGTGTGGTTCATGTTGTCGATCTGGGCTTTCAAAAGACGTTTAATAAAGTACCACAAAACAGACTTGTTAGCATAAGTGAAGCCCATGTCATTAAAGGTGTGCTGGCTGCATGAATATGAAATTGGCTAAGGGACAGAAAGCAGAGAGTACTAGTGAATGGTTGTTTTTCAGACTGAGGGAAGAGAACTGTGGTCCTCTGGGGTAGTTATTGGGACCACTGCTCCTTTTGTTATATATTAATGACCTGGACTTGGGTATATTGGTATGATTTTGAAGTTTGCAAATGACACAAAACTCGGAAATGTAGTAAACAATGAGGAGGTAGTAGCATACTTGAGAACATTAGTTGAAGTGGCAAGACACATGACAGATTAAATTTAATGCAGAGAAGTGATGCATTTTGGAAGGAAGAATGAGGAGAGGCAATATAAAATAAACGGTACAATTTTAAAGCGGGTGCAGGAACAGGGAGACCTGAGGGTTTATGTATACAAATCTTTGAAGGTCACAGGATAAATTGATGTGGCTGTTTTTAAAAAAAAAAACATATGGTATCCCTGGCTTTATAAATAGAGGCGAGGAGTACAAAAGCAAGGAACTTCCATTAAACCTTTATTAATCGCTGGTTAAGCCTCTGCTAGAGTACTGTCAAATTCTGAGCACCACATTTTAGGAAAAATGTCAAGTCCTTGGGGTGCAGCAGAGATTTACTAGAATGGTACCTTGGATGAGAGACTTCAGTTATGTGGAGAGATTAGAGAATCTGGGATTGTGCTCTTTAAAGCAGAGACGTTTAAGGGGAGATTTAATAGAGGTATTGAAAATTTTGAGGGCTTTGAATAGAGTTGCACAGGGAGAAACTGTTGGCAGGCAGGTTGGTAACCAAAGGACACAGGTTTGCGGTAATTGGCAAAAGAACTAGAGGGGAGATGAGATGTTTTTATGCAGCGAGTTATGATCTGGAATGCACTGCCTGAGGGTGGTGGAAGCAGATTCAATAGTAAGTTTCAAAAGGTTATTGAATAAATATAAAAAGGAAAAATTTGCTGGGGAATGGGACTGATAGAGTAACTCTTTGAAAGAGTTTGGCACAGGCATGATGCAGGGTGAGGAAGTGGTCTGATGGCAGAACCAAAATCAGTAGCCTACAAGTTTGCATACAAGTAAGAGTTTGATGGTGAAGAACTGGGCAGAGCACTCCTGCCAACAAAGTACCTTTGGATGTTAAATCAATGATACTGTATTTGGATAGTAAACCTGTCCATTATGGCAGGTTGCTTTTCTCTTTCTGACTGTTGTTTTTATCACCTGCTGTTCATTTTGGCTGCATAACATTCCTATTATGATGACGTAGTGCTACTTATTATTGTGCTTCCATATTTGAGATATGTGATGTGTCACGTGCCTTCCTCATTTCATGTCCTATATTTGTAAATCCAGTTTTCTGGAGGATTGATTAAATATTAACCGTGCTTGCGCTAGTGGGTTGAGTTAAATTGAAACCCTATACCTGTACCTTTTCAGGTTATCCCCTGCCTATTACGCCCATCGGATCATCCAGTACCTGTCACGTAGGGACAGTATTCGACAGCGCTCGATGCGATACCAGCCGAACCGAATGCGAGCCAGTTTGGACAATTCAGCGAGCGGCCCGGCCCAGCCCATTGATGGTGCTGATATGGATTTTGATGATTTTGAGTAAGTACAGATTGAATTTTATCTGATACACATGGCATGACTGCAGTGGTGACCTTGAGCAGTAACTGCTGGACATGGTCACTAGGTGGAGCTTTCCACTATCGTGGTTAAAAGCATACACTTGAACCATGTTCTACTACTTCCCTCTCTCCCTATCTCCTCTTCTCCTTTCCCTTCATGGAATGCTCCTGCCAGTTGAACTGTGGAATGCCATTGACATCAGAATCACATGGAAACTGAGCACCACCATGTGTCTCCTCCTAGAATGGATGAATAGTTCTATTAAATAGGAGAGGAAAATGAGCTGAGGTGGAAGTAACAATGAATCCAAAGGTATATCATGAGGTAGCTTTATAATCCCATGAAGACCAATCTTCCATATTAGCCGCAAAATTCTTCAATATATTAGTGTTGTTAGGGTCTTGTGAAATTCTTTTTGCAAATATTGTCCAAGATTCTCTTGTACATTTGTACAATTACAACTTTATATAAATGGTGCTGTGGAGCAATATTCTATTTGTTCTGTGACTACCTTCTGATGTACTATACCACCTCTCTTCACCTCGCATGCACAAATGAGAAAGTTTGAGTTTGTGGAAGAAATTTTTGAAAAGACTTTTGTGATCAAGTTGAAAGAGTATTTTTCTGTACTTGTGGAAACTTAACTGTAGTCGTGGAAAGGGTTTTATAAAAAATACGGATTATCAGAAACTAATTAATGTGACATTGCTAATTTAAATCTGGATGGAACTGTATCAAAAGTCTGATCTGAGCCTTTTGTTTACAGTTCACCCCTATTTGTCATGTGCTATCTCCATGAAACATTGAAGGTTTTTTGGAAATGACATAATTGTAGATCTGTTGACTGAAATGTCAATATGTCTTGAGATATTTGAATAACAGCCTAACTACTTCGAGGAATGGTTTCGTGGGCCATCAGCTCCAGCAGTTTGTGGCCTGCATCCAAGAAACCTCTGGCTTCAAGGATTAGTGTCATTTTGGAAGTACTTTACCTGTTATTACCATCACAACTTTTGAGGTGTGATATTTTCTTTCTTTATATAAAGAAAATACTTGCATTTACTGCAGTAGAGTTGCCATTTTGGGTGTAAACGGCAATCTAGGTGCAAATTGCACTAGTTTTGAGAAGTGCTTTTTACTCCCTCAAGTTTCGACTGAAACTTATTTGCACATTACCAGATGGACGATCTGCCATAAACCAGCGTAATCAGGCAGCGTTTTAGAATGTAATATAAAATAAATAAAATTTTACTTAAAAAATATTCCTTGATGTATTTGAGTGGCAACAATGCAGTTTGATTAATACAGCTGAAAATGGATGTCACAAAAAGTAAGTGCTTTTAATCAGTGTCTAGTCCACCACCTGTGAGTAACCTGATTTTTAATAACTGAAAATGACTTTAAAAATCTATACAGAACCATATCCTGCTAATATTGGTGTACAGCAGCAAGTTTCTTAGTAAATTAAATAAAAATTTATTCAAGAGCTTTGAAAATGTTCTTGCGTCCAAAAGAACCAGCTTAATTTGAATAACCTCCTGAAGGCCCGCAAATGGGTGATATTAGCGAAATTCGTAATAGTGATTAATTCGAACGTAAAAGATAGCGGCAACTCGATTTACCATGAACGTAATTTACACTTGAAATTCCATGATCAATTTGTGCTGGTTTGGCCAATTTTGGACAAATTGCTCTGAAAGAAAAAGTGCAATCTCGTGGAAACTCAATGCCACTGTACATAGAATCCTAGAAATATGCAGTACCAAAGGAGGCCATTCAGCCCATCATGCAATGTGCTGGCTCTTCGAAAGAGTAATCACATTTAGTTCCATGCAATGTTTCCTTTTAAGCTGCCCGACAGCGAAATGCTCCAGGGAACCTGCGCAGTCAATTTGCCGGCTTTTCAATGTGAAAACCCGCTGTGCAGTATTTTGAATGGCCCACAAAGCCCTTTAAAGTGCCATTTTCTTAATCCATACTTGGTTTTTAGAGGTGAATAGTACTATAAGGTAAATATTATCAATATAACAAACTTACAGGAGAACGGGTATGAGATGATTACTCAGTACTGTACTGATCCCTGCGGGGGTTGGGGGGTTATTTGTATCAGATGCCAAATTAAATTAATCGTTTTTATCATGGACCGTATTTAATTGTCAAGTTTAATCGATTAATTGCCGCACCCCTGTCCATAAGTGATTTAACTGTGTTTCTTCACTGGGGATTTTATTTTTTTGGCATGCAAGACTATTTAGCCGAATTGATGACTTGCATTTTTGATTCTAGTTAACATGCTGTTCCTGCAATAATTCTTCCATTCAATTAAGAATAGTATAAAACAACGGCTGCTTTTTTATGATTGACTGTTGTAAATCATCTTTCCCCTTTTTCACTTTTTCACTTCTATTAAAGTTTTAATTATTCTCAGCTGGGAGCAATTTTGTATCCCCATAAAACTGAAAGACAACACAGCAGAACTGATTAGTAAATTAAACTGTAAAATCACTATCTGTAGCACTGTAGTGTTTAAAAAGAGGGGAAACAATGTCTTGTCGTTTGGAAGTCGACATTAATTGGCCATAAACACATCAATCTCAATACAACCCGAAATATATCATTTATGAATCATTCAATGGTTTATTGCTTCAGAACTGCAGTATCAAAAATCAACAAGGGATAATATTTTTCTCCAAGCACTTGAGCTGAAAGTTGCTCGCAGAAATAGCATTAAAAGTTTTTGGACAGAATGCATCCAATTTTACAGCATTTCTACTCTTGGGTCCAGTGGGCTGGGAGCTAAAATGTTTCACAAGCAGTTTAAGGGCCCTGCGTAATATTGACGCACAAGTCTGTACAACATTTTCTTTGGAGGTTTGAAATTGAGTAAACAAAATCATGAAAACTGGCTGCTTGTACCAAATTCACACAGCTGAATGGAAAGTGTCTCCCTAATATTTACATGGTGCTGTAAGCCTGAACTGGAAAATGGATCAGATCATACAGAACTGGAGTCTTGCTGAACAGTCACCAATTACTTAAATTTTGTGAAAATGGATGGAGAAGCTATAGAGAGGCCAATCTGCTATGCTGGTACTCGGATAAGTAGATATGAGTTCAGCTCATAATTGTCTCTGGTAATCGACTGAAATGCTTTTGACAAAACATTGTAAACAAGAATTAGCCTGAAATCAGCTTTCCGCTTTCTGTATTTATGTCATTTGAACCCACTCTGTCTTCGTATCCGCTCTGGATATCGATCATTAGCCACTCACTGTATCTTGTTCTTAACTCTGACCATGCTCCCTTACTGAAAGTAAGCTTCCATGTATCTGTTTCCACTTGATGAGGGAAGCCATTTCTTGCCGTGGAGCCATTTTGTCACCAGATCGCACTGTTTTTCTGCTTGCTGGATCCACTTCGTAGAATGGCCTGATATTGAAATGTATTAATTTTCTAGAAAGGTGCAATCCACCTGTTGACGCATTAAAATTCCTCAATGGAAAAAAATACACACCTGTTGTCCTTTATTGTTTCATTGTATATTTGCGTTAGCAATATGGGACAACGTGCTATTTTGGTTAAGTGACCAGTTCCATCCATTCTCTCAACGGCAAGTAATTGCTGCTTGAAACTTGAATTTTCACATGCAGAAAGCCATGCTATTCATGGGGAGAAAAGTGATCGGTCAGTCTTTGGATAATGTAACAGAACCATATCAGCATATTTTTGTCCATGTGGAATTGTCCACAACTAATGCATTTCATTGCAATTTTCTTTTATTCATTTGTAAACAGTTGTAGCTTTGAGATGAGATCAGCTCATTAAGCACACATTTGGAATTGAGCTTGGGACCTTCTAGTCCATGTGGTGAATTATTACATCAGGTAGTGTATTTATCCACCAAGCCAGCTGTTGTTTATTTCATGGCAGCACTCAATATACAAGTACAGAGTGGCTCAGCGTATAATCAACACTGGCCACTTTTCAGATGGTAAGCAAGTGTAACTGGGTGGCAGCCAACCAAATCAAGATTGCAAGAAGAGTAGGTTTTATACAAACCCTGCAGGTCCTCTGGATAAAATTAGAAAATAAAAGAGTGGACCAAATAGGCCAGTCAGTGTCGTATCTGGGGTGGAAGGATGTGTATGCGAGTGGTATAACATCTAATCTGAAAAAAGGATCAGTGCTTGAGCTTCAGCTATTCACAATCTATATCAATGAATTAGATGAGGGGACCGAGTGTAACATACAAGTTTGCTGACGATATAAAGCTCGGTGGGAAAATAAGCTGTGAGGATGCAGCAAAGAGGCTGCAAAAGGTAAGAACATGGCAGATGGAATATCATTTGGAGAAATGTGAAGTCATCCAATTTGGTTGGAAAAATTGACGAGCAGAATATTTTAACATGGTGAGACTGGGAAATGTTGATATGCAGAGTGAACTGGGTGTCCTTGTACACGAATGACCAAGTTAACATGCAGGTACAGCAAACAAGTGGTATGTTAGCCTTTATTACAAAGGGATTGGAGTATAAGAGTCAAGAAGTCCCACTGCAATTATATAGGGCCTTAGTGAGACGACATCAGGAGTACTGTGTGCAGTTTTGGTCTCCTTATTGAAGTCTTGCCTTAAAGGACGTGCAATGCAGGTTCACCGGACAGATTTGTGGGATGAGGCGATTGTCCTCGGGAGAGATTGAGTAGACAAAGCCTATATTCCCTAGAGTTTAGTAGAATGAGAGGTGATCTCATTGAAAATAAAATTCTTAAGGGGCTTAACACTCGGAGGATGTTTCCCCTGGCTGGTGTCTCGAGCAAGAGATCACAGTCTCAGAATAAGGGGTCGGCCATTTAGTACTGAGATGAGGAGAAATTTATTTACTCGAGGGTTGTGAATCTTTGGAATTCTGTGTCCAGAGAGTTCTGGATGCTCCGTCATTGAGGATGTTCAAGACAGAAATGGATAGGTTTTTGGATACTGAAGGACTCTAGGGATATGGGGATGGGGCGGGAAGATGGAGCTGAGGTAGATCAGCATGATTTTATGGAATGGTGGAGTAGGCTCGAAGGGCTGAATGGCCTACTTCTACTGCTATTTCTTGTGTTCTGATGAAAGCAGATGGCCTGATGCCATGTGGTTGCAATGCAACATCCTACCATGACTGGGTCCAGTGTGATTTCGATAGGAAGCCAGGGACACTGGAACCATTGTCAAATAGGAACACGGCACTGGACTTGGCTTTTCTCCGGGCCTTACCACATGAGAGTTGAATCTGTGGTTGGGCCTAAAATAGGTTGAAGAGGTTATTGATTGCCCCACAGCCCAGTATTCACAAGACATTTGCAGGCTTCCAACAGCAGAAGTATGCAGTTTTTTAACCTTGCACTCATCATTTATAATAGGCTGTCACCCATTTCCCCCCCCCCCAATTCTCAAGGTTGTAGTGCTCATCAAATTGAAAAACAAAAAATGAAAGAGACGACCTTGTTCTGCAATGCAAGCCTAGTTGGAAAAGATTCGAATGTTGAAGGTGGTCTGAGGCCTTTATCCAGACCACCCAGGTTAGCAGAAAGTCTTTCAGTTGACTACATGAGTGACAAGTATTTTGTATGTGAACAAATATATTCACAAAAAAGGAAGACCGGTTGAAGGCCCTTTTCCACCAGCTACTGCATCTCTCTCCATCTTACAGTTTTGTGTGTTGGCAGGATAAAGGGGTGAATTACGGTGATTATTTTTCGGGGATGCTTGTAAGTGTATGGAAAAAGAACTACAGATGCTCTTGTTGGTTCATGAAACCTGGAAAGCAGTTGTTTTTATTTTTGGAATGAGTGATCTCACTTGTGTATATAAGCAAATAAATGTACATCATGACTAATTGTTAAGGAATGAAGAGTTGTGATTTCAGCAGTTAGGTTCTGTCATTTAAACTTGCTCCCTGAAGGGGACCGAGTTGGGAGCTGTTCAATCCATCAGGATTCGGCAGGAAGGCTGCATTCTTAATTAGCCAGCTCTGGCTGAGCCACTGCACCGAATTGTATTATTAGCATTGAAACATATTCCTTACTGCATGGAACTACCACCAGCTTATTTTGAAAGCAAAGTCAATTGCAATCGCAGATCAAATTTATTCCTCCACCAACTAATAAATGTTGCTAATCTTAAATTGAATTGGAGGAAGGCCTCTAGGGTAGAAATTGTGGAGAGTCTTCAGTAATGTGTGTTATGAGGTTTTGTACCATAAGCTGTGGCTCAAGCTTTTATTAAGACATCTATTTTATAACTTGCATCTTGCTTGAAGCCTTGCCTTGTCAAGCTTCAAAATTTCTATTTTTCTTATACAGCGCCCACATAAGCATATGTCTGTAATTCACATGCATGTACTGTTTTGCCACTTCGGAGCACAGATCGTAATTGAAGCCTCAAAGGAATCGACTTGCATAACCTTATCAAGGATTGTAACATTTACAACACATGCTGTTCTTTGACTGTAAATTGGTCAGGGAAGGATACACAGAAAAATCGATGTCTGAAGCATTGTCCTCAAATTGTGTTAATCAAAGTCTTTAAACTTTGGTCAGGAGAAGTAGCTGGAGTCTGTTAACAGAAGATTGATCAATCAGACCACAGCAATTATTGGTATTGTGTAAAGGACATTGAGCCCTTAACACTGCACTTGTTGGGTATGAGATTTCGATTTTGGGATACTTTTGATTTTTACGACCGTAGGTGGAAAATGCAATTCAAATACACGTCTTTGTTTTGTAATTTAATGTATTACAGTTAGAGCAGGGGTGGGCAATTATTTAGGCTGGAGGGCCATTTAGCAAGTTCTGGTGAGCTGTTGAGGGCTGCACACCAATGTTCCCCTGAAGGTGCACGGTCGCGCACCAATCTTGAGGTCCCTTGCAGGCTGCTCACCAGCTTCTGCCGCTGGAAGAGACACTGCACGTGCAAATTTAAAGGGACTGTGCATGAAAAAAATGAGGGCACGTTACATAAACATAAACATTGCATAAACAGAAGCATAAAGTGAGATAGTAGTCAGGATACTATCTTAAATGCACAAAATGTTATGTAAAATAGTAAAATCTTCTGTTAAATGAATGAAATAACTGATAGCTTACATGTTGTACTGAAAGTCTACGTGACTTGAATCTGCAGGGCCGACGTGAGCATTGTTTTTTTAGTATTCTGACTACAGGAGCCTGAGGCTTCACAAGCCCTGAAGTAGAATCGTGTGCTGTTACCTGGAGTCGTTGTGCTCCGGGATTCACTCCCGTGTCTAAAATGGCCATGAGAACTCCCCTGCCATCGTACTCTGGGTACCCTGAGTGGAGCAAACCATTATTTTTGCTTTCTATATAGTATTGTATATGTAATTAGTAATTTTTTGAAAATAGTCCTCCAATGATCTACAGGTTGAACCTCCTCTTATCCGGGACTCCCTTACCGGCACCAGCCCTCATCCGGTACCATTCCTGGCCATGGAGTGGCACATGCGCAGAACGCGGCCGGTCAAATCCTACTCGCCAATCGAATCTTTCTCCTCGTCGCCCTGCTGGAACTCCTGCAGCCGCAGTCCTCAGGCCGGCCGCTCCTCTCCTCAGGCCGACCGCTCCTCCCCACAGCGCTCCCTCGGGCCCGCTCGCATTTGCTAATTATTGCCTTACATTTTCAGCGTTTAAAGATTGGGTGATTAGTGCAGATATGATGCAAGGTTTTTTTATGTAACCTAGAATTTTTATGCATGTTTACTATTTCATTGGATTAATTTGTCGAGGATTGTATATACATAAAGACGCAACTAAATGTAAATCTAAGAGTAGTCAAGATGAGAAGCCATGACTCGACTGAGGAGGTGCATCCAACAGCGCCCCACCAGCCAGTGATGAGTGGCGGATTTGGCGGGTTTTTGAAAAGTGGTTCATGGAGTCCGACCGGGGAAGAGATGCAGAAGGGGGTTAGTCCAGCTCTGCGACACACATGGGAAGCAGATCTGCTCCAGGCAGTCCTGGCAGCTTTATTTTTTGAATTGCTCCAGTTCAAGGTCGCAGCATATTCCCAGGTAACCCTGAGCGAGCTCTCCTCTGGCGAGGGGGACCCCTCACAAGAGACAACTGTACAGCTCGAGCTCCTGCAGGCCGCACAGAATGAACTGTGGGCCGGATAAGGCCCGTGGGCTGTATTTTACCCACTCTTGAGTAAGAGTATATTTGGAACATCACAGGTGAAACTTGGTATCATATATCGAAGCATCATTCTTAACCTGTCTGCAGGGTAAAGAATATAATTGGCTCAAGTAGCCACCATCTGTTAGATTAACCCTGACTATCATTACAGATATGCCATTGACTTAAGTGAGAGGCAATTAAAAATCAGTTCCATTCACTAGACAAATAGGATATCCTGCCAGTCAACAATCTCCAACTGCCAAAAACCAAATAAATCCCTCTTCCTTTAAAAGCTCCATTTACAAACAGCAAGTCTGCACAAAAGTAACCAAAGAAAATGCCCAAATAATTCTCAGTCTTGTTTTGGGTTTTGACCCAACTGACAGTATAATTCTATAAATGGCCAGTACAGATAAATTTAGACCAAAATTATTAAACTTGTGCCTTATTGCTTTTTAAATATGTTTCCCTCCAGAGACTAAATGTTCTGAGGCCTGGAGGTCAAGTTTCAGCTGTTCGCTGAAGGTTCAATTCTTGAATTGCTTCATGTGTGCCCCACCCTGAACCAGCCTTGATCTTGCATGCTCAGTTTAAGAGTCCTACTTTCGGCAGGTGCATGACATTTTATCGATTTGTATTCCTACTTTCTTTCCAATGTAAACATTTTTTTTTTTGCTCTGCATTTTTCCTGTTTGAAAGTGGATTATATTTTTGCAGGGAGGAGGTTGAGTGTAGTTACATTGCCACTTTACCTTTATAGGGAGAATTCACTTTGTGTAACTGTCCCTCAGGCATGTTTGCTGTTACCTGAAAAGACAAAGGGAAGAGACAAAGTTGAGCAGCTTTTTATCGAAAACAGTTGCTCAAACAGAGAAAAAGTATTTCTTCTCCTGCCTGTATTACCTTTTCCTCCTCGTATGTAACAACTTATTGTGCTGCATGACAGAATAGGGAAATAATCGTGGTAGCAAATAACAACGGTAGTCTACGATATACATGAAGGACCGAGACCAAGGGCAGGATTTTCGCTGACTTTGCGACCGGGTTTTCGCTGCGATTTGACCCTTGGCGGCGAAAAACCAGTCGGTGGGATCCTCTGGCACCTCTTTGCGTGGCGCTGCCACGTACCGCCAGAGAGAGGTGCGCCGACGAGCAATGACACAGGTTGCATTTACGTCGCACTTTCGGCACCCTCCCGACCCTTACGCCACGCCCAGAATACCGATGGGGTCAATCAAACCTGTCTGTGCAGCCCTGCCAACAGTGGTAAGTATGAAGACCTGCAAAAAGGTAAGCTCAAGTTTTTACTTTTTAATTATTTTTCAGCGATTTAGTAGGTACGTTTTTTTTTGAATGTTTTGTGAATGTTTTTTCAATTTTTTTTCCCCTCCCAAGGCCTCTTTTGCAGAGCCCCCGACCTTGAACTAAAGTTGCCGAAACTCGTGGTTTGTGCTGCGAATCCTCGCACAAGGCCGAATTTACTGATGCGTAAAGGCCAAAAGTTAGGCCTAACCGCAGTAGCGCAGCGAAAATGGTAATTTTGGCGTAAAACTACCGTTTTTGCCGAAAACCGGGCCCCAAGTCTCTTTGAATCTTTCCGTGGTCAGTGTGTCTCAGTTGGTAAATAACTTTATAAAAACTTGTCTTAGCAAAGCTGTGCGCAAAGATGACCATCAGGATATGTAAACATCATGGCAAAGAGCCAGAACTATCCTGCAATGCCGCTGTATGTACTGCATGCATTTGACCTGGAGAATTTAACATATGCCTCTCTTGGTATAATATATAGGTCAACTCCATTTGTGTTAGGTGCCTCTGCTCTGAGTATATTGTATGTTAGTACCTGAGGCAGATTAACATCTGCTTGCATGTCACCATATGAAACGGGGTAGTTTCTACTTTTGCTCGAGATGCTTTTATTTAGTACATTTGGGACAGTTTAGGTTCCCCACTCTGTGCGTGCTGCTCTGCTTTCTGGCACAGGTTGAAGTTTGCTTTTCTGCTGCGCTTGTACATACCATGTTACCAACCAAAAAAAGCATGCATTTATATAATGCCTTTAATATCCTCAGGCTGTAAATGCTTTACAACCAATAAAGTACATTTGAAGTGCAGCTATTTTTTTGAGACAGCCAACTTTTGCACAGCAAGATCCCACAAACAGCTGTGAGATGGATGATCTGTTTTATTGATGTATGTTGAGGGATAAATGTTGACCAGGACATCTGGAAAACTGTCCTTTGGATAGTGCCATGAATCTTTCACCAACCGAGAGGGTAAACAGGTCTTAAATTTAACGTCTAATCCGAAATACAACACTTTGCTCTTAACGCAGCACTGAACTATCAGCTTACATTCACCAGGCAAGTCAATATTTCCATATACGACCATCTAAAACAGGTCTGTCAGTATCTCTTGCTTTTTAAAGCTTTATAAATTGTCAACGTAAAGGTAGATGCTGTTTGCTTCAAGAGAATTTCAGCACTCAACATCTGCTGTGAACATGCGGTTGGTAGCTGAACTAGAAGTCGTTTCTTTTGCAACTGATATTTTAAAAATTGTAATACCATTGACAATCACATTGCTCCTTGGTATTGCTGTTGATCAGCCCAATGTTTAACATACTACACCATCCACATAGAAAAAAAACTGGACTAACAAAAGGCAATGTAAAAAACAGTGCATAAAATAGGTAATAAGAGGATTCGTAGGCCTGGATTTCGCAGTCAGCGGTGAAGTCACAGCAGTAGCGGGTCATTTACACTTGCACTTACTTATAGACTTTCTATGGGCTTTTGCACTGGAGTTTGTGATTAGAAATCCAAAACAGTGCAGCACCTCTAAAGGGGATCTGGGACCTGTGTCAACAATTATGTATTTCTATAATCAATCAGATTGAAGAATCCTTACTAGAGTCTGAACCAGGAAGTGTAAGAGAGAATATTTAATTCCTTGCCAAATCATGTACAGAAAGCAAAAAAAGAGTGGGACAGAAAGATGGGATTAAGACAAAGAGAGAGAAAGAAGTAAAGAAAATCTCCAACAATAATTAAAATCCGAAGGAATGGGCTCCACGCTTGTAAAAGTTAATTTTCTGTGGCAGAGAGGTCATTTGGTAGTAATTAAGACTTACCATGCTGTTTAAAAATTCACTTACACTTGAAGGGACACACCCTAACCTTTTGGGCGTGTTTAGTGGGTAGGTACCCCAACTTCATGCCCTTTCAAGTATTTGAATGGCGAGGTATGGAGGAACAGGACAACTCAGACAACATCTTCCTGGTTCCTGCGTTCAATTACACATGTGCGATCACTGGAAGTTGCTGTCCAATTTATTCCTCAATAACGGACAGTTTTACTGCAATATCCAGGCCATTATTTTACTGTGTTTCGGTTGTGGCCCAAGAAATAGGAATGATAATTAACATGCGAAACTATTCGTCAGGAATAGCAAGCAGGAGTAAGAAAAATAACAAACCTATTTGTTTTGCTGGTTTATTTTTTACTTTATTAAAACTGAGATTGCCCCCATGTCTTTGTAATGAGATCTATGATGGATAACCACTGTATAAAATAACAAATCTCTTGTTACTATCAATTATTATAAACAAATTTACTGACATAGCATGCGAAACTCGACTGATAATGCAGAATGAATGTCGTTCTGCTCTCAGTGTAGCGAATCTTGGTGAAATGAATGATTTGTAATCTTTATTGCTACATCACAAAGGTTCATAACTACAAAACCCAAGGGAAGAATCTATTGATACACTCAGTTCTCTTCGGTTGCGTGAAAGTATAGCTGGAAGGAAATACATTGCATGAGATAATAATAAGCAGCATTTAATCAATCTTGGGGGTCAAGTTTCGGGCCGCGCCTAGAACGGCGCAGCTCCACGAGCCACACCTGATTTCCGTGCTCAAAACCGCGCCTAAAACTTACCTCGATATTCTCCCCGCTGCTGGAACATTCCAGCCCTTGGCGCAACGCAGCACAAGCTGTGGGGGGCGGAGCCAGGTCCCGGTGCTGGAAACAGTGCTGGGGCCTCTGCACATATGCGCTAGAGTGTGCGCGCATGTGCAGCAGCTCCAGGCGCCCGAGGCTGTGTGGGAGGGGCCCGAAGAACGCCGCCACTAGCCCTGGCTGAATGGGCTCACTGGGACTCGGGCCTCCCTCCTCTTGAACTCCTGCTCCGGCTCTCTCCCGCACCACCGCCCCCCGCTCAGCTCCTGCTCCGCTCCGGCCCCCCCTCCGCCCCCCGGCCCCTTCAGGTCCGGTCCGGTCCGCTCACCCCCTCCCTCCACGTCTTCAGCGGGGCCCGCCCGCCCGGCATCTTGCCGGGGGCGGGCCCCGCCCAAAGTCTTAGGCGCGGCTTCCTCTCGTTGGCCGGGCCCGTTCAGCCTCCCTCACTCCCTCCCTCTCCTCTCCCCCCTCTCCTCTCCTCCCTTTCCTCTCCTCCCTCTCCCCCCCCTCTCTTCTCCTCCCTCTCCCCTCCTCCCTCTCCCCTCCTCCCTCTCCCCTCCCTCTCTTTTCCTCCCTCCCCCCTCCCTCTCTTTTCCTCCCTCCCCCCTCCCTCTCTTTCTCCCCCCTCTCCTCCCACCCTCTCCTCTCCCTCCCCCCTCTCCTCCCACCCTCTCCTCCCACCCTCTCCTCCCCCTCCTTCCTCCCCCTCCCCCCCCTTCCTCTCCCTCCCTCCCCCCCCCTCCTCTCTCCCTCTCCTCTCTCCCTCTCCTATCCGCACACCCCCCCCCCCCCCACCCCTCGCTGTCAGAAACAGACAGAGAGTGAGACCCTGACAGACAGAGAGAGAGAGACACTGGGGGTGGGGGGGGCCATCCCAGCATGCTGTTGGAGGGCTCCTGGTGCTGCAGTCGGTGAGTAGAAACGTAATTTTTTATTCATTGATTTTTTGAATTTTATTTTACTTTTTTGGGGGGATTTATTTATTGGTTGATTTATTGATTTATTTATCATTTATTATTGATGGCTCTTTATTTGTAGAAGTGATGTGTTTCATGTTTGTAAACTTCTCTTCCCCCCCCCCCCCCCCTTCTCTGTTCCTTACGCCTGATTTCTAAGTGTAGGCAAGGTTTTTCTGAGCATACAAAAATCTACACTTACTCCATTCTAAGTTAGTTTGGAGTAAGTTTTCGCTGCCTAAACTTGCAAAACAGATGTAAGTGGCTGGACACGCCCCCTTTTGAGAAAAAAAATTCTGTTCTAAAATAAAACTGTTCTAACTCACTAGAACTGGAGCAAACTAAATGCTAAGAATTGCAATTTCTAAGATACTCCATTCTAAACTAGTTGCTCCAAAAAAATAGGAGCAACTCAGGCCGAAACTTGACCCCAAGGTTTCTGGTTGCTTTTGTTCAGCTGGGGAAAGGAACAGGTTGCTTGTTTGTGTGTGAAATTTACAAAAAGAAATCCATATCACAAAGCCAAGAAAGAAATTGTGCATTCAATGCAGGAGTACACTATCGAAGCTGCCTGATTGGGGTCATTGATCTTTTATGTTGAGTTCACTTTTGTAATATGATGGGAATTAACTCTTGGAGGGATGCAGTGCTTTAAAGCACAGCAATGAAAAATGCAACATAGCTTTAACACTTTGATTGTACAGTGAATATAGGATACCTCGGAGTAATTAGAAGATTGTGTTAACTTCCTGATATGTAATCAGTTTATGAATGTAAATTTCACATTGGTATTCAGATTACTCATTCCTATGTATAATGTAGGAGGACAGGTTACTTGGCTAAGAGATAAGAGAGGTATACGCATGGAAAAAAATTCACTAATGGGCTTTAACCATCCAAAACATTATTGGAAATGCCTAAATGCTCTAGAATCTGAGCTGGCTAATAGGATGCGTGATTGCTTTCTGATCGAGTGTTAGTATGCCATGTGGGCAATCCTACATTTTGACTTAGTTATAGTAAATAATAGAGATAAAGAAAACAAAGAACTTCATTCATATCGAGCCTTTCATGATCTCAAAACGTCAAAAAGCACTTTACAGCCAATGAAGTACTTCTGGTGCAGTCACTGTTGTAATTTGAGCTCATTCAAACCTCTGCTGCTCATATCCTTACTTGCACAAAGATCAGTTCATCCATAACCCCTGTGCTCACTGACCGACATTGGTTGCTGCTCCAGCATCACGTCTGTTTTAAAATTATTCTTGTTTTCAAATCCCTCTTGCCTCACCCCTCCCTGCCTCTGCAACCTCCACCAGTCCTACAACCCTTCAACATAAGGACATAAAAAATAGGGGCAGGAGTAGGCCACCTGGCCTCTCGAGCCTGCTCTGCCATTTAATAAGATCATGGCTGATCTGATCATGGACTCGGCTCCGCTTCCTTGCCCGCTCCCTATAACGCTTTATTCCCTTATCGCTCAACAATCTGTCTATCTCCGCCTTAAATATATTCAATGACCCAGCCTCCACAGCTCTCTGGGGCAGAGAATTCCACAGATTTACAACCCTCCGAGAGAAGAAATTCCTCCTCATCTCAGTTTTAAATGGGTGGCCCCTTATTCTGAGACTAATTTTAGTTTCCCCTATGAGTGGAAATATCCTCTCTGCATCCACCTTGTCGAGCCCATTCGTTATCTTACATGGTTTGATAAGATCACCTCTCATTCTTCTGAACTCCAATGAGTTTAGGCCCAACCTACTTAACCTATCTTCATAAGTCAACCCCCTCATCTCCGGAATCAACCTAGTGAACCTTCTCTGAACAGCCTCCAATGCCAGTATATCCTTCCTTAAATACGGAGACCAAAACTGTACGCAGTACTCCAGGTGTGGCCTCACCAATACTCCGTACAGTTATAGCAGGACTTCTCTGCTTTTATGCTCTATTGCCCTTGCAATAAAGGCCAACATTCCATGTGCCTTCCTGATTACTTGCTGTACCTGCATACTAACTTTTTATGTTTCATGCACAACAACCCCCAGGTCCCTCTACTGCAACACTTGGCAATTTTCTTCCCTGCACTCCTCCAATTCTAGCCTCTTGCGCATCGCCAATTTTTCGTGCCAGCATTGGCAGTCGTTCCTCCAGCCGTCTCGGCCCTAAGCTGTGGAATCCCTTCCCTAAACCTCTTTCTCTCTCTCTCTCTCTCCCCACCACCCCCCCTGCCCCCCCTCTTCCCCCTTAAAGATGGTCCTTAAAGATGACCAAGCTTTTGGTCATCTGTCTTAATATCTGATGTAGCATGGTGTCTAATTTTGTTGCGCAATGCCTCTTTAAAGCGCCATGGAATGTTTTACTACATTAAAGACGCTATATAAATGCAAAAAATGCAGCAGCAATTTTTCGCACAGCAAGGTTTCACAAACAACAATGAGATAATGACCAGATAATCTGTTTTTAGTGATGTTGGTTGAGGAATTCTTTTGGTCAGGACACCAGGGAGAACTTCTCTTCGAATAGTGCCATGGGATCATTTACATCTGCCTGAGAGGGCAGACGGGCCTCGGTTTAACGTTTCATCTGAAAGACAGCATCTCCGACAGTGCAGCGCTCCCTCAGTACGTCACTGGAGTGTCATTATAGATTATGTGCTCAAGTCTCTGGAATGAGACTTGAACTCACAACCTCTAAACACCGAGGCGAGAGTGCTACCACTGAGCCACGGCTGACATATTATACTATATTCCCCTTCAGGAAACGGGAACTATAATCTGATGAAATTCAGACATAATCTGTGGTAAACCAATACTGCAAATCAGTGACTTGTATTTATATAGCACCTTTCATATTTTCAGTGTCCCAAAGCATTTCACAGCCAACAAATTACTTTTAAAATGTGTTCACTGTTTTGCAGACGAATGTGACAAACCGATAAATGACGAGTAGCTAATCTGCTTTAGTGGTGTTGGTTAGGAGGATATGTGTAGGTCACTGCACTGGAAAAACTGCCCTGCTTGCTTCGAATGACATAGAATAGCGTAGAATATACAGCACAGAAACAGATCATTCAACCCAACCAGTCCATGTCGGTGTTTATGCTCCATTCGAGCCTCCTTCCATCCTGAACAGGAAGACTGAGTCTCAGTTTAACATCTCATCTGAAATCTTAGCCGAGAACATATGACTAAATTCTGACTTGGGCAAGAGCCAAGATGATACTTGTTGTGTTGAATACTCAGCTTCAAAGGGCCAACTTCAAGGAAATGAGCGAAGAGCTTAAACAAATCGAGTTTATGGGGTGGGCGGGGGAGCGGGCGTAGCAGTCATGAAGATTTCAGTTCAGACACATGGAATATCGTCGGGGACATTGTCCTCTGTATGCCTAATAAGTACACAACCAGGTCTAAAAAGCTCACATTAAAGACATGTGACCCGAAATAGATTAACAACACAAAGAGAAATAAGCAAGAAGAATACTGGCAAAACATGACTGGTTCAGCAGATAACTGGAAAGAATGCAGGAACCTCCAAAAATGTAAAAAGGAATCCGAAATGAGCATAGCTGTGGAAGAAAAATGCAGTGATAAGTGGTTCTTCCAGCATTCGAACAGCAAGAGATTATCTGAGAAGAATTGAGATCCTTTAAGGTTGTAAACAGGGTTGAAACTGTCGATGAACCAAAAGCGGTTAACATATTAAATGGTTACTTCCTGGAAATATTGGGCCCAAGTTTCGAGCCGCGCCTAGAACGGCGCAGTCCCGACCTGGACGCCCGTTTTTCGCGCCACAAAGTGCGCCTAAAAAAAACTTCAGATTCTCCAGCTCCCTGCAGGTCCTCTGGACCTCGGCGCAGCGCAGCAGGAGCTGTAGGGGGCGGAGCTAGGTCCCTGAGCTGAAAACAGCGCCCGGACCTCTGCACATGCGCGCTATAGTGAGCGCGCATGTGCAGTAGCTCCAGGCACCCAAAACTGTGTGGGAGGAGCTGAAGCACGCAGCCCCTCGCCCTGGCCGAATGGCCTCATTGGGGCTGCGTGAATAAGGCTCCTCCCACGCCCAGCTCCTGCTTCTTCCCGACTCGACTCCCGCTTCCCGCCACCGGACCGGACCCGACACCGACCCGACTCCCGCTCCCCCGCCTCCGGACCGGACCCAACACCGACCCGACTCCCGCTCCCTCCCCCCGACTGGACCCGACCTGACCTCCCTCCCCCCGACCTGACCTCCCTCTCCCTCCCTCCCCCCGAACCGAACCGACCGACCGCCGACCCGCGCTCCCCTCGACCCGACCAACGCCACCTACCTGTAAATCTGGTGCTGGGGGCGGGCCCTGCCCGAAGTCTCGGGCCCGGCCCGTTCAGCCTCCCTTCCCCTTCTCCTTCCCCCATCTCCTCCTCTCCTCTCCTCTCTCCTCTCCCGCCCCCATCTCCTCTCCCGCCCCCATCTCCTCTCCCGCCCCCATCACCTCTCCCGCCCCCATCTCCTCTCCCGCCCCCATCTCCTCTCCCGCCCCCATCTCCTCTCCCGCCCCCATCTCCTCTCCCGCCCCCATCTCCTCTCCCGCCCCCATCTCCTCTCCCGCCCCCATCTCCTCTCCCGCCCCCATCTCCTCTCCCGCCCCCATCTCCTCTCCCGCCCCCATCTCCTCTCCCGCCCCCATCTCCTCTCCCGCCCCCATCTCCTCTCCCGCCCCCATCTCCTCTCCCGCCCCCATCTCCTCTCCCGCCCCCATCTCCTCTCCCGCCCCCATCTCCTCTCCCGCCCCCATCTCCTCTCCCGCCCCCATCTCCTCTCCCGCCCCCATCTCCTCTCCCGCCCCCATCTCCTCTCCCGCCCCCATCTCCTCTCCCGCCCCCATCTCCTCTCCCGCCCCCATCTCCTCTCCCGCCCCCATCTCCTCTCCCGCCCCCATCTCCTCTCCCGCCCCCATCTCCCCTCCCGCCCCCATCTCCCCCTCTGCTCCCTCTACCCCCCTTGCTGTCAGAAACACAGACACTGACAGACAGAGAATGAGAGACACACACAGACAGACAGAGACACACTTGGGGGTTGGCATCCCAGCACACTGTTGGAGGGCTCCCGGTGCTGCAGTCGGTAAGTAGAAAATGTTTTATTTATTGATTTAAAAAAAAAATTATTAATTTTTTTGATTGATTTATTGGTTGATGTTTTTATCATTTATTATTGATGATGGCTCTTTATTTGTAAACTGAAGTGTTTAATGTTTGTAAACTTCACTTTAAACCCCCACTCCCCCCATTCCCTGCGCCTGATTTGTAACCTACGCCTGATTTTCTAAAGTGTAGACAAGGTTTTTCGAGCGTACAAAAATCTTCACTTACTCCATTCTAAGTTAGTTTGGAGTAAGTTTTCACTGACGAAACTTTGAAAACAAGCATAAGTGGCCGGACACGCCCCCTTTTGAAAAAAAAATTCTGTTCCAAAGTGAAACTGTTCGAACTGACTAGAACTGGAGCAAACTAAATGGCGAGAATTCCGATTTCTAAGATATTCCGTTCTACACCAGTTGCTCCTAAAAATCAGGAGCAAATCATGTCGAAACTTGGGGCCATTCACTTGAGAAGACACTAATAGCATGTCATCCATCATAGGAACAGGAGTAGGCCATTCAGCCCCTCGCCATTCAATAAGACCATAACTTGAACCTCAACTTCACTTACCCACCTTTGAGCTATGTCCTTCAGTACCCTTGCCGAACAAAAATCTCAAGTGAGTAATATTTCAAATAGATTTTGGAGAGCCCTAAGACAGTATATCTAGATTTCTGAAGCCTTTTGTGAAGTTTCAACTTAAAAGATTGCGATACTGGCTTGAGACAGTGGGTATCGTCGATAAAATTTGGATTAGCAATTTATGGAGAGAGAACATTAAAAACTAGGAAAATAGGAGCAACAGTAGGCCATTCGGCTTCTTGAGCCTGCTCTGCCATTCAATAAGATCATGGCTGATCATCATCCTCAATTCCACTTTTCTGCACTATCCCCATATCCCTTGATTCCCTTAATATCCAAAAATCTATTGATCTCTGTCTTGAATATACTCAACGATTGAGCCTCCAGAGCCTTCTGGGATTGCGAATTCCAAAGATTCACCGCCCTCTGCATGAAGAAATTTTACCTCATCTCAGTCCTAAATGGCCGACCACTTATTCTGAGACCGTGACGCCAGGGGAAACATCCTCCGTTCATCTACCCTGTCAAGCAGTGTAAGATTTTTGTATGTTTCAATGCGATCACCTCTCATTCTTCTAAACGTTAGAGAATATAGGCCTAGTCTATTCAATCTCTTTTCATAGGACAAACCCCCCACCCCTGGAATCAGTTGGGTGAACCTTTGTTGCACTTCCTCTTTGGCAAGTTTCACCTTCCCTCGATAAGGAGACCAAAACTGTACACAATACTCCAGGTATAGTCTCTCCAGGGCCCTATATAATTGTAATAAGACATCCTTTATTTTTATACTCAAATCCTCTTGTAATAAAGGCCAACATACCATTTGCTTTCTTAATTGCTTGCTGTACCTGCATGTTAACTTTGTGATTTGTGTCCAAGAGTGAACAGCAACATTTCCCAATCTCTCACCATTTAAAAAAAAACTCTGCTTTTCTATTTTTCCTACCAAACTGGATAGCTTCTCATTTCTCCATTTGCCACGTTCTTGCCCACTCACTTAGCCTGTCTATATCCCCTTGAAGCCTCTTTGCATTCTTCTCAAAACTTACATTCCCACCTAGCTTTGTATCATCAGCAAACTTGGATATTTTACATTTGGTCCCCTCATCCAAATCATTGTTATAGATTGTGTGAAGGGGAAGTGATGTTGGACTGAGAAGATTTACTGAGTAAGAGTGTTTAAGGCATCGATGCTGGGGCTCTTTCGGTTTCTGATCTACATAAATTTGTTAGCTTCAGAAACTCAAAGTAAATCGGTCAAATTAACAGGCTGTACTTATCTTGGGGAGCGAGCAGTCGAGTCTGGAAAATCAGTTAAGGAATTGTAGAAGGACCTGGACAATATAATCAAGTCAGCAGAACTATGGCAACTGAAATGTAAGACTGAGAAGTGCAAAGTTTTGTATATGGAGACCAAAACTGTACGCAGTACTGCAGGTGTGGTCTCACCAACACCCTGCCCTGTACAGTTGTAGCAAGACTTACCTACTTTTATACTCCATCCCCCTTGCAATAAAAGACAAAATTCCATTTGCCTTTCTCATTACTTGCTGTATCTGCATGCTAACTTTTTGTGTTTCGTTTAGAAGAACCCCAGATCCCTCTGTACTGCAGCATTTTGAAGTCTCTCTCCATTTAAATCATTTGCTTTTTTATTCTTCCTACCAAAGTGGATAACCTCACATTTTCTCATATTGTACTTCATCTGCCAATTTTTTTGCCCACTGACATACCTATCTTATATCCCTTTGCAGATTCTTTGTTTCCTCCTCACAACTTGCTTTCCCATCTATCTTTGTATCATCAGCAAATTTGGCATGTACATTCAGTCCTTTCATCCAAGTAATATAGATTGTAAATAGTTGAAGCCCCAGCACTGATCCCTGTGGCTTTATCCCGACTCTCTCTTTTCTGTTCGTTAGCCAATCCTCTATCCATGCTAATATATTAGCCCTAACCCCTTGAGATCTTATTTTGTGCAGTTACCTTTTAAGAGGCACCTTATCGAATGCCTTCTGGAAATCCAAATACACTACATCTACTGGTCCCCTTTATCCACCCTGCTTGCTACATTCTCAAAGAACTCTAGCAAATTTGTCAAACACAATTTCCCTTTCATTCAATCAAGCAGAGTCTACATGATTTTAGGATGATTTTCTAAATGTCCCGCTACTACTTCCTTAATAATGGACTCCAGCATTTTCCGAATGACCGATGTTAGGCTAATTGGTCTATAGTTTCCTGCTTTCTGTCTCCTTTCTTGAATAGGGGTGTTATATTTACAGTTTTCCAATCCGCTGGGACCTCTCCAGAATCCAGAGAATTTTGATAGATTACAACTAATGCATCCACTATCTCTTCAGCCACTTCTTTTTGGATACAGGCCATCAAGTCCAGGGGACTTGTCCGTCTTCGACCCATTAGTTTACCGAGTACTTTTTCTCTCGTGATAGTGATTGTTTTAGGTTCCTCCCTTCCTATAGCCCCAAATGTATCTATTATTGGGATGCTTTTAGTGTCTTTTACTGTGAAAATAGATACAAAATATTTGTTCAAAGTCTCTGCCATTTCCCTGTTTCCCATTATTAATTCTCCAATCTCATCTTCTAAGGGACCAAGATTTACTTTATTAACTCTTCCTTTTTATATACCTGTAGAAGCTCTTACTGTCTGTTTATATATTTCTTGCTAGTTTATTCCCATAATCTTATCTTATCTTCCTCTCTATTGTCATTTAGTTATCCTTTGCTGGTTTCTAAAAATTTCCCAATCCTCTGGCCCTGCATTAATCTTCGCAACATTTATACACCTTTGTTTTCAATTTGATACCATCCTTAACATCCTTAGTTAGCCATGGATGGTTCATCCTTCTCGTACAGTCTTTCTCACTGCGATATATCTTTGCTGAGAGTTATGAAATATCTCCTTAAATGTCTGCCACTGCTTATCTACCACCTTACCCTTGAATCTATTTTCCCAGTCCACTTTATCCAACTCTGTCTTCATACCTTTGTAGTTGCCTTTATTTAAGTTTAGGGCGCTAGTTTCAGACCCATGTTTCTTACCTTCAAACCAAATTTTAAATTCTAACATGCTATGATCACTCTTCCCTCGATAATCCTTTACTCTTAGGTCATTAATTCATCCTATTTCATTGCACATTACCAGATCTAAAATAGCCTGCTCCCTGGTTGGTTCCACAACGTATTGTTCCAGGAAACCATCCCGAATGCACTCTGAACTCGTCCTCTCGGTTACCTTTGCCAATTTGATTTGTCCAGTCTATATAAAGATTAAAATCACCCAGATTATTGCAGTACCTTTCTTACAAGCCCCCATTATTTCTTGATTCTTCTCTGTCCTATAGTGTAGCTATTGTTAGGGGCCCTATAGACTACTCCCACCAGTGACTTCTTTCCCTCATTATTTCTTATCTCCACCCAAACTGATTCTACAACTTCATCTTCTGAGCCAATATCATTTCTCACTACTGCACTAATCTCATCTTTTATTAACAAAGCTACCCCCATCTCCTTTTCCCTTTCTGTCTATCCTTCCGAAATGTCAAATAACCTTGAATATTCAGTTCTCAGCCTTGGTCACCTTGCAACACAGTTGAGTGGGACAGCCTACCATGCCCCCAATTTGTAATCCTGAAACTTCAATATCTCTTGTGCGTATGTCCAAATCATTTATATAAATGGGAAACGTAAGTCATCCTATCACATTATCAGCATCCCGTCAATCTGGGAAGCACCCATTTACGTTTGACTCTTTTTTGCTTTCTGTCCCATCGCCATTTTTTTATCCATGTGACTATATCCCCTAATTCCAAGTGCCTTAATTCTTTTAGCATGTTTCTTGTATGCAGAAAAGATGCCCTGTAAATTGCCCAATGTGTTCTCAAAATGGAGTCTAAGCTAAAAGTATCCACACAATACTGTACTTGATGGATGATATTTTTAGAAAAATTGTCAACTTATATCCTGCTGAATAAATTACATTTCTGTTGCAAACCACGATGGTTGGTTGGTTGGTCTGTCTTTTTTTACCTCCATTTATTCCCATTTTTTTTCTTCACATACATTTTCTTTGCTTAAACTTTCATTTAATGCACTGGATGATCTTGCAGTGGTTTTGGTTTTGTGCTGTGCCAATACAAGACTAGAGTTGGGAAGTCGCCATAGTAGTTGGATGCCAAAGACAGCTTTTTAAAAATCGTGTAATCAAGCAGAATTATAGTTGGCTAATGCACTATTTGAAATCTTGTGACAAGTGATGAACACTCAATCTTTGTGGTAATAGCTGGGATTGTTCTGGATATTTGCATTGGTTGATCTGTTGATATCTTCTATCTTCTCGTAATTGTTCAAAGGAATAACTTGACAACAATTATCATTCACTTCGAAAAAGATCAAAGATACTGATAAGTGCTATAAAATAGCAAGAACTTGCATTTGTATAGCGCCTTTAATGTAGTAAAACATCCCAAAGCGCTTCACAGTAGTGTTAAGACAAAAATTTGACACTGACCCACATAAGAGGAAATTATGGCAGATAAAGAGATAGGTTTTAAGGAGCGTCTTAGTGCAGACAAGAGAAATAGAGAGGTGGAGAGGTTTAGGGAGGGAGTTCGAGTTTAGGATTAAGCAGCTGAAGGCACAGCCACTGATGGTTGAGCGATTCTAATCAGGGATGCTCAAGAGAGCAGGATTTGAGGAGCGTGGATATCTCTGGGCGGGGAAGGGGGTTGTGAGGCTGAAGGAGATTAGAGATAAGGAGGGGTGAGGCCATGGAGGGATTTAAAAACCAGTATGAGAATTTTAAAAATCGATGCATTGCTTAACCGCGAGCCAATGTAGGTCAGTGAGCACAGAGGTAATGGGTGAACGGGACTTGGTGCAAGTTAGGATATGGGCAACCGGAATTTGGATGACGTCAAGTTTACGTAGGGTGGAATGTGGGAGGCCAGCCAGGAATGCGTTGGAGTAGTAAAGTCTCGCGGTAACAAAGGCACGACCTGAGGCAGGGGCGAAGAGGAGCAATTTTACGGAGGTGGAAATAAGCGGTTTTAGTTATGCCGCGGATATGTGGTCAGAAACTCATTTCAGGGGCAAATATGACACCAAGGTTGCGAACAGTGGTTCAGCCTCAGACAGATGTTAGGGACAGGGATGGAGTCGCTGGCTAGCGAACGGAGTTAATGGCAGGAACCGAAAACATGGCTTCAGTCTTCCCAATATTTAATTGGAGAAAATTTCTCCTCATCTTGCATTGGATGTCGGACAAGCAGTCTGATAATTTAGTGGTGGTGAGATGGAGCTGGGTGTTGTCAACTTATATGTGGAAACTGACGCCGTGTTTTCAGATGATGTCGCCAAGGGGAAAAATGTAGATGAGAATAGGAGGGGGCCAAGGATAGATCCTTGGGGGACACCAGAGTTAATGATGCAGGAGCAGGAAAAGAAGCCATTGTCGGTGAATTTCTGGCTATGATTAGATAGATAAGAATGGAACCCAGTGAGTGCTTGCGCGATATCTAGTTTATGTTGTAATGTATTCTCATGGCTTTTGAAGATAAGATGTGCTGGTTCCATTGTATATTGGCAGCCATATTGATTAAGTCATTTCATACTATTTCTCCTGAGCTTATCAGCTGCATGAGAGATTATCCTGAGCATCCTACCTCCCATATTACTTTGTATATAGGTTATTTGAGTTCATTGGAAGTAAGGACTTGCCTGTGGCAATTGGAATGAGCGAAAGGAGCCAATGTGCCTAAATCTTAGCAGTGATGCACCTGGGAGACAGGAAACCGAGGCCTTGCCTGCCAGTTCCAGTGGTCCAGGTCAACATTACCGCTCCAAGGCATTATTTGGAGTAGAGAAATCATCCTTGCCAAACATGCCTGCCTCACCACCATTAGAAAATGATTTAGTCATTCATCACTGTTTGTAGGATCTTGTGCATAAAATAGCTGCTGAGATTGCTAACAGAATACTCACTACACTAAAATAAATGTGTTACAAGCACTTTCAAGATGATTCTGACGTGATATATAAATGCAAGTCTTCTTTGAACTGGAGGAAGAGGTTTGTTAGTTCTGTTTTCACTTTGTTTCTTCGGGAAGTAATGCGACTTGTTATTATACTACTCGATTACATTTATGGGAAACCACACAAAAAAAACCATCTGGTACTTGTCTCTCCTGAGTGCAAAATCTTAATGTGTACCTTTCTTTGCATTCCAGTGTTATATCACCATTGGGTAATGGACCACACTTAGAGGTTGGCAGGTTTTAATTGTATGATCAAGGTTTACAATTTAACCTTCATACAGCAGTAAATTGTATTTTGTGCGTCATTGTGTTCAACCCTCTCATCACATGGTGCCATTGTGGTTTATTGTGTAATTCAGTCAGGAAAGAAAGTCTTTGGGTATGATTTTTCCACTCTATCTTCGTGTTGGATCTATTGAGCAATTACCCTTAAGGCTTCCGAGTGCAACATTTATTTCATGCTGAGACAGGGTGAGATTTATAAGCTTGCTAAACAAGTCTTTTTTTCAGTTTAATACTTGCTTTTCTTCTGATAGCTTACCATATAAAATAAGTCATTTTTAAAGGGATTACGGTAAAACTGGATGAAGTGGAACATGGGTTAAGTCACGCCAAATTTTTCTTAATGACAACATCCTGAATGCAGTCTGATAGGCGAGTCTTCCCTTCCCGATTAAATTGCTAGTATAAGTATTGATCAGCTACTCAGCTAATAAACTGAAGAAATAAACCACATTTGGCTTTTTTCTTTTAAATCTACTGTAGTGCCTACAGACTCTTGTACATCGGCTTCTGAATGAACAATTTTCACACTGTATATGTATGTGGTTGCTCATGCTAAGTCAGATAATACACTTTTAAAATAAAGATAGCAGTGTTATGCAATGTAATGCACAACGTACTATTCAGTAAGGAGAAACTGCGTCGATTAAACGTTGCAAGGTCTAATTAAGTAAACCACTTCAGATTAATCCAGAGTTTAAAATTGGCGCAAACTGGAGGCTGTCGTGCACAGGTTTCTGATTTCATTTTAAATACAAAAAATGCTACTGTAATTTTATTCTTCTAAACTCTTGAATTATGTGTTTCCTATGTCAGACACTTAATTTTCAAGAGTAAGTGACCAGCTTAATGGAGAAAGCAAAGTTAAAGGCTGCTATTTTTTTCCAAAAATCATTGGCAGTGATTTTGTTCTTTTATTAGCAAATTTTGTTTGCTTTGTTTTTATATATTTCTCATTGAAAGTTTATCTACATTGTGTTCCTCGTGTTTGGTTCATTTGTCTTGTACCTGATTTGTTACTGTTTTAAGAATGCAGAATTTGAGCCAATCAGCCACAAGTGTGATAGGTGGGCAAGAAACACAATATAAGATAAGGAGTGCTATCCCCCTAATAAGAGATAGTATGATATATAGTTTATATCCTGTTCTGTTCTGTATAAATAGTCTGAGATTTGTCATGTGTTTGTATTAATATGGTTAACTTGACATCTCCCTTCAGGGCCAATGCTGAGGAGAAGTAGTCTAAATAGATGCTAAGATCAATTACAGGTTAATAGTTTTCGGAAGTTTCTCTAGATTGGCTGCTGTTTGACTTATTTCCTTGTTATCTCCACAATTTCCAATTTATCTCAAGGTCAGAAATAGTTGGGCTTCTTTGACTTTGTATGCTTTTTAAGATCGTTTAGTTATGATTTGTTGTACAAAGTATGACATCGAGAGTGTTATGGACACTCTTAAAACTTTGATATAGACTAGTTGGTCCCCTGTCAGGTTGCAAACAGGGATTCAAGACCAAATGCAGTATTCTGGTCGAGCAGGGTTAGAGGGCAGGTGAATGATTGAACTGGGGTGTGGGGGAGGGTGGCGGTTGGGTAGAGGGAACAAGAGGTCACGGAGGAGGTAAAAAAAGCAAGGAAACCATTTAGCTAGGAATAGCAGGCTGTATTTTCATCTGACCACTAATCTTTCCCTGCCCCACACCTCAAAATTGTTCTGATTGGGACTGGGAGGGGATGAGGGAGCAAGAATTTGTGCTGATCTGCATTACATCTCCCGACAGGGTTTGAAAGCATCCTTGGTGAGCAGGGATGCTGGTAACAGTTCTCCTCCAATCTGGATTAGAAGAAAGGAGAGGAACAGGAGATGTCGACTCGGGGTTCACAGCAAGAGGATGGGTAAGGGTGGGTGGGGGGAGAGTGGGGGAGAAGAAAGTAGAGGGGTGTTTTCGAATTTTGGGGGTGAGAGTCGGTGAATTGAGCACCCCTGCCGCCCGATTTCTTTTTGGTTGGAAGGGTGGGGGATGAACTTAGCTTTTCCAGGCCTTGAATTTCTTGGCTTGCAGGATATAGAATATTTTCATGTCGCGACTTAGTTGAAAGATGTACTCATTTCAGTGAAAGGTGTTGGTCAGAATGCTCAGGTGTGCAAACTTAATACCCACGATAAAGTTAGAGCTTTTTCTGCTGGAAGCATATGTCTTACATAGAAACATAGAAAATAGGTGCAGGAGCAGGCCATTCAGCCCTTCTAGCCTGCACCGCCATTCAATGAGTTCATGGCTGAACATGAAACTTCAGTACCTTCTTCCTGCTTTCTCGCCATGCCCCTTGATACCCCGAGTAGTAAGGACTTCATCTAACTCCATTTTGAATATATTTAGTGAATTGGCCTCAACTACTTTCTGTGGTAGAGAATTCCACAGGTTCACCACTCTCTGGGTGAAGAAGTTTCTCCTCATCTCGGTCCTAAATGGCTTACCCCTTATCCTTAGACTGTGACCCCTGGTTCTGGACTTCCCCAACATTGGGAACATTCTTCCTGCATCTAACCTGTCTAAATCCGTCAGAATTTTAAATGTTTCTATGAGGTCCCCTCTCATTCTTCTGAACTCCAGTGAATACAAGCCCAGTTGATCCAGTCTTTCTTGATAGGTCAGTCCCACCATCCCGGGAATCAGTCTGGTGAATCTTCGCTCCACTCCCTCAATAGCAAGAATGTCCTTCCTCAAGTTAGGAGACCAAAACTGTACTCAATACTCCAGGTGTGGCCTCACCAAGGCCCTGTACAACTATAGCAACACCTCCCTGCCCCTGTACTCAAATCTCCTAGCTATGAAGGCCAACATGCCATTTGCTTTCTTAACCGCCTGCTGTACCTGCATGCCAACCATCAATGACTGATGTACCATGACACCCAGGTCTCGTTGCACCTTCCCTTTTCCTAATCTGTCACCATTCAGATAATAGTCTGTCTCTCTGTTTTTACCACCAAAGTGGATAACGTCACATTTATCCACATTATACTTCATCTGCCATTCATTTGCCCACTCACCTAACCTATCCAAGTCACTCTGCAGCCTCATAGCATCCTCCTCGCAGCTCACACTGCCACCCAACTTAGTGTCATCCGCAAATTTGGAGATACTACATTTAATCCCCTCGTCTAAATCATTAATGTACAATGTAAACAGCTGGGGCCCCAGCACAGAACCTTGCGGTACCCCACTAGTCACTGCCTGCCATTCTGAAAAGTACCCATTTACTCCTACTCTTTGCTTCCTGTCTGACAACCAGTTCTCAATCCATGTCAGCACACTACCCCCCAATCCCATGTGCTTTAACTTTGCACATTAATCTCTTGTGTGGGACCTTGTCGAACGCCTTCTGAAAGTCCAAATATACCACATCAACTGGTTCTCCTTTGTCCACTTTACTGGAAACATCCTCAAAAAATTCCAGAAGATTTGTCAAGCATGATTTCCCTTTCACAAATCCATGCTGACTTGGACCTATCATATCACCATTTTCCAAATGCGCTGCTATGACATCCTTAATAATTGATTCCATCATTTTACCCACAACTGAGGTCAGGCTGACCGGTCTATAATTCCCTGTTTTCTCTCCCTCCTTTTTTAAAAAGTGGGGTTACATTGGCTACCCTCCACTCAATAGGAACTGATCCAGAGTCAATGGAATGTTGGAAAATTACTGTCAATGCATCCACTATTTCCAAGGCCACCTCCTTAAGTACTCTGGGATGCAGTCCATCAGGCCCTGGGGATTTATCGGCCTTAAATCCCATCAATTTCCCCAACACAATTTCCCGACTAATAAAGATTTCCCTTAGTTCCTCCTCCTTACTAGACCCTCTGACCCCTTTTATATCCGGAAGGTTGTTTGTGTCCTCCTTAGTGAATACCGAACCAAAGTACTTGTTCAATTGGTCTGCCATTTCTTTGTTCCCCGTTATGACTTCCCCTGATTCTGACTGCAGGGGACCTACATTTGTCTTTATTAACCTTTTTCTCTTTACATACCTATAGAAACGTTTGCAATCCGTCTTAATGTTCCCTGCAAGCTTCTTCTCGTACTCCATTTTCCCTGCCCTAATCAAACCCTTTGTCCTCCTCTGCTGAGTTCTAAATTTCTCCCAGTCCCCGGGTTCGCTGCTATTTCTGGCCAATTTGTATGCCACTTCCTTGGCTTTAATACTATCCCTGATTTCCCTTGATAGCCACGGTTGAGCCACCTTCCCTTTTTTATTTTTACACCAGACAGTAATGCACAATTGTTGTAATTCATCCATGCGGTCTCTAAATGTCTGCCATTGCCCATCCACAGTCAACCCCTTAAGTATCGCCAATCTATCCTAGCCAATTCACGCCTCATACCTTCAAAGTTACCCTTCTTTAAGTTCTGGACCATGGTCTCTGAATTAACTGTTTCATTCTCCATCCTAATGCAGAATTCCACCATATTATGGTCACTCTTCCCCAAGGGGCCTCGCACAATGAGATTGCTAATTAGTCCTCTCTCATTACACAACACCCAGTCTAAGATGGCCTCCCCCCTAGTTGGTTCCTCGACATATTGGTCTAGAAAACCATCCTTTATGCACTCCAGGAAATCCTCCTCCACCGTATTGCTTCCAGTTTGGCTAGCCCAATCTATGTGCATATTAAAGTCATCCATTATAACTGCTGCACCTTTATTGCATGCACCCCTAATTTCCTGTTTGATGCCCTCCCCAACATCACTACTACTGTTTGGAAGTCTGTACACAACTCCCACTAACGTTTTTTGCCCTTTGGTGTTCTGCAGCTCTACCCATATAGATTCCACATCATCCAAGCTAATGTCTTTCCTAACTATTGCATTAATCTCCTCCTTAACCAGCAATGCTACCCCACCTCCTTTTCCTTTTATTCTATCCTTCCTGAATGTTGAATACCCCTGGATGTTGAGTTCCCAGCCCTGATAATCCTGGAGCCACGTCTCCGTAATCCCAATCACATCATATTTGTTAACATCTATTTGCACAGTTAATTCATCCACCTTATTGCGGATACTCCTGGTGCATGAAGGTGGTTGGAGGTTCAGAAGCATTGACTAAATTAAATTTGCTATTTCCTTGCATCACCTTTCACAGAAGGACTTGGAATTATAAACTAATAGTACCAGGCTGGGTGAATCTGTGACGAGCTTGGTGTAACACCCATAACATTGAAAACTCCTATCACACCAAGTGTAACTGGTACTACGGCAAGTACAATGGGTTTGTCCTTGGAGGACAAGGTTACTGTGAAAATATTTAATGAAATGAGCATCTTACATATTGATTTTTAATATATAATAGGCATTTGCAGAGGGTGCACGTTTATGTACAATTGTCTTGTACATTTTTTTTGCTTATGTCTATATGCAAGTCTATGCACAATGATGTGTGTCGATGTGTGAAACTTCAGACAGTTCATTGTTTCCTACCCCTGCACAGAAACTTCTTGAGTATTTCCCCCTCCTTTTCAAGTACCCTGTATTACTCAGCTGTAGAATTCTTCCCATAGTACTCTACATCACTCGACACTTGTGTAGTTTTGAACTTGCTTCGATTTTTTTCCCCCTCTAATTTTCAGTCCAGAAAGGCTAATCTCTGCATAATGCTGCTTACATTCAAATGATTGTCCCAAATGCAGCCAGTATTTATCATGAAGGGAACATTTTTAAAAGATACATTTTCTGCTGATGCCTTTAAGGTTTAGTTGATTTACTTAATAGAGAATATTTGCAATAAATTTTATGCAACTGATTTAGTACTGTCTGCACACTGTACACACTTGAAGAATCAATTTCTGGAAAAGCCCGCTTTCCAGCAAAGCTGTCTGATGTGAAATTACTTTTTAATCTTAGAGCTGTAACCACCATTCACATTCTAATATTCATTTAGATTTTAATTCAAATTCCATCAGCAAATGCAGAAGTTAAAATTCCACTCGAGTCACTCATACTTTCACACATATTGCTGATTCACCAGAGAATAGAAGGGATGCTGTCTCAGACTTTTGTACAATAAAGAGTGTCCAAAGCAGTCATTTACACTTGCCTCATGGTATGTTCCTTTTTTTAATATATTGGATAATTCGTATAAGTGTCAGCTATGGCTCAGTAGATGCACACTCGCCTCTGAAGCAGAAGATTGTGGGTTCAAGTCCCACTCCAGAGACTTGAGCACACACAATCTAGGCTGACACTCCAGTGCAGTGTTGAGGGAGCGCTGGACTGTCAGCGGTGCCGTCTTTCTGATCAGACATGAAACCGAGGTCCCGTCCGCTCTCTCAAATGGACGTAAAAGATCCCATGGCACTACAATTGAACCTCTCTGGTCCGGAATTATCCGGGGTTCAGCATTAGTTTGCGGGAAAAAAAATACAATTTTAAGACTCATGATTTTTCTCCAAAATTGCTCGCACTGGTGTCCAGGCTAAAATCTATCTGCTAACTGGGAGTTTCTGATATTGCGCAGAATAAGTTAAAGGTGCAATCGGATGCTTTTGGGCGTATCTCTAGATGTTGAATCCGTTGGACATGTTGGTGATTCTGGAGGAATTTTGCCGGTTGTACTGCAACTGTTTGACCAGAAGACCACTCCACCCGTATATACAGCGGAACCTGGCAAGAGGAGAGCAGAGGATGGAGAGCTTCAGCTGAAGGATCTGCGCTCAGCGACCACTGTCTCTCCCTTCTCAAGGAACGAGGACCTGGGGTCAGCAGCAGTTGCTGCCATCATTGTGCAGATGGTTGAGCGGGGGGGGAAACCAGTCTGGGCTGGAGCTGCCAGTTTTTTCAACACGATCCCACCTTGCATTTTTCCTTTTTATTAAAAAAATCCTGGTCGTTATTTAGGGCGAACCCCAAGCTGGCTGCGGCCCTCTGGTTGAGAACCCCATAGCCAGATAATGGGTCCTGGGAGCTGCTAGTAACTCGCATAGTGAACTCTACAAGCTCAGCAGAGAGTGCTTGCCGCCACCTTCCTGGTTCAGAAAATTCTCTGGTTTGGCACCGGTCAGGTCCCAAGGGTGCCAGACCACAGAGGATTTCGAAGAAGAGCAGGGAGTTACCCCCAGTGTCCTGACCAATATTTATCCCTCAATCAACTTAACAAAAAAAAACAGATTGCTGTGTGTGGGAGCTTGCTTGTGCGCAAATTGGCTGCCACATTTCCTACATTACAACAGTGACTAACATAGAAACATAGAAAATAAGTGCAGGAGTACGCAATTTGGCCCTTGGAGCCTGCGCCATCATTCAATAAGATCATGGCTGATCATTCACCTCAGTACCCCTTTCCTGCTTTCTCTCCATACCCCTTGATCCCTTTAGCCGTGAGGGCCATATCTAACTCCCTCTTGAATATGTCCAATAAACTGGCATCAACAACTCTCTGCGGTAGGGAATTCCACAGGTTAACAACTCTCTGAGTGAAGAAGTTTCTCCTCATCTCAGTTCTAAATGGCTTACCCCTTATCTTTAGACTATGTCACCTGGTTCTGGACTTGCCCAACATCGGGAACATTCTTCCTGCATCTAACCTGTTCAGTCCCGTCAGAATTTTATATGTTTCTACGAGATCCCCCCTCATCCAAACTCCAGTGAATACAGGCCCAGTCGATCTAGTCACTCCTCTTATGTCAGTCCTACCATCCCGGAAATCAGTCTGATGAACCTTCGCTGCACTCCCTTTATAGCAAGAACATCCTTCCTCAGATTAGGAGACCAAAACTGAACACAGTATTCCAGGTAAGGTCTCACTAAGGCCCTGTACAACTGCAGTAAGACCTCCCTGCTCCTATACTCAAATCCCCTACCTATGAAGGCCAACATACCATTTGCCTTCTTCACTACCTGCTGTACCTGTGTGCCAACTTTCAATGACTGATGTACCATGACACCCAGGTCTCGTTGCACCTCCCCTTTTCCCAATCTGCCGCCATTCAAATAACCTTCCTTCATGTTTTTGCCACCAAAGTGGATAACCTCATTCTACTGCATCTGCCATGCGTTTGCCCACTCACCTAACCTGTCCAAGTCACCCTGCAGCCTCTTCGCGTCCTCCTCACAGCTCACACCGCCACCCAGTTTAGTGTCATCTGCAAACTTGGAGATATTACACTCAATTCCTTCATCTGAATCATTAATGTATATTGTAAAGAGCTGTGGGGTCCCAGCACTGAGCCCTGCGGCACCCCACTAATCACTGCCTGCCATTCTGAAAAGGACCTGTTTACCCCGACTCTCTGCTTCCTGTCTGCCAACCAGTTCTCCATCCACGTCAATACATTACCCCCAATACCATGTGCTTTAATTTTGCACACTAATCTCTTGTGTGGAACCTTGTCAAAAGCCTTTTGAAAGTCCAAATACACCACATTCACTGGTTCTCCCTTGCCCACTCTACTAGTTACATCCTCAAAAAATTCTAGAAGATTTGCCTAGCATGATTTCCCTTTCAAAAATCCATGCTGACTTGGACCGATCCTGTCACTGCTTTCCAAATGTGTTGCTAAAATTTCATCTTTAATAATTGATTCCAACTTTTCCCCACCACTGATCAGGCTAACCAGTCTATAATTCCCCGTTTTCTCTCTCTCTCCTTTCTTAAAAAGTGGTGTTACATTAGCTACCCTCCAGTCCATAGGAACTGATCCAGAGTCGATAGACTGTTGGAAAATGATCACCAAATGCATCCACTATTTCTATGGCCACTTCCTTAAGTACTCTGGGATGCAGACTATCAGGCAGGCCCTGGGGATTTATCGGTCTTCAATCCCATCAATTTCCCTAACACAATTTCCCGCCGAATAAGGATTTCCTTCAGTTCCTCTTTCTCACTAGATCCTCGGTCCCCTAGTATTTCCGGAAGATTATTTGTATCTTCCTTCGTGAAGACGCAACCAAAGTATTTGTTTTACTGGTCCACCATTTCTTTGTTCCCATTTTAAATTCACCTGAATCTGACGGCAAGGCACCTATGTTTGTCTTCAATCTGACTGCAAGGGACCGACATTTGTCTTCAATCAAAAAGTACTTAATTGGCTGTGCACTTTGAGACGTCCGGTGGTCATGAAAGGCACTATATAAATCCAAGTCTTTCTTTCTTTTTAATGGTCCCAAAATACTGGGGGGGTTTTCCGAAGAGAAAGTGACTGTCACACAGATTTACTCCATATGAAAATAAATGTGGCAAGAAATGGGGATAAAGACAAAATGATGGTAAAATTTATGAAAATAATGTCTTGCAGATAAATGGAATGCAAGTCAGACCAGTGGTTTCTGGAATATAAACCACTTTTGCTGCAACTTGTGATGCTTCTGAGTTCTGTAGCTGGCCTGGCATCATTCAGTTTTATTTTGTGGAAACTACCAGTTTATGATGTGTATCCCAGTAAGACTGAGACAGGAGAGAGTTAAGCTACAGAGTTTAGATCAATAATACAACGAAGTGATTTGGGAATTTGAAAGGGCTTGTTTCTGCTTTGTATTCGTGTTAGATTGGTCACACAATTTCAAAGATGGCGGAAGAATCAGACCTGGATGATTAAGTAGTTTAGGACCTTGCCCTTCTGGATTAGAATCCTGGACTGTTAGATGTATTTTCTCTGCCAGTTGTAAGAGAATTGAGTTTGGGCAAGTTTGATAGGGTCTCAAACTGAGAACTCAAACAGGTACAGTTTGAAATGTGTAGGAATATGAAAAGCCCTGAAGCAAATTAAATAGAAGCCATTTTCCTGTACTTTTGAATCACTTGAGTACCTTCAGAACTTTCATCTCTTCAATACCATTCTTTTGTTGAGGACTGACTTGCTCAGCCTTCACTGCTTACTCCTCGACTTGTATTTTTAACTAGTCTATTAAGAGATGTGCAGTAGCACCTCCGGTTTTCTTGGTGTGACTGATTGATTCAAAGGGAAAAAACATTGTTTATTTAAAGAAAGTTGAGCTAGGGTCGGGAACCCGCCACATGGGGGATTGCGGGGGCTGTGACATTTTCAATCGCAACAGTGAACAAACTGTTGCTTTTACCACTGGTGCAGCCCGTATAATAGTGATTGCTTTTGGACAAGCTTGAAGCCCCTTTTTTAAGACAAAATATTGATCAGTTGATGTGTGCAGATCTCCAATATTGCATTTTGTAACACCTGTTATTGTTACAGCTGTAAAGTTGTCCATTTTTACAGTTTTGTAGTAAAATCAATATTTCATGCAGATATAAATCATTTCTAATATAGATTGGAGTAAAAATTCAGTGCCAACTGTGATTTGACTCAAAACCACTTTACTTGGTTAGATTAATTTTTCATCATTAAGGTGATATGTTCCAGTTTGATGCTGTGTTGAGCAGGTTGGAGTAAGTGAGTCTACACATTACCGAACTGTATTCGGCCTCATCAAGTTGATCCAGACTTGAGTACTTTCTTTCAGTGTAAACTAGTTACCAATTATTTTGTTTTGAACAGGGAGAATGTTGGCAGGCGGGCAGAGAGATCATAGAGAGATAGTATTATTTTGTTTTTGACAGGGAGAATGTTGGCAGGGGCAGCAGCCGAGCTGAAATAGCAAACATTTATTTGGAGTGGGATGATCCACCGGGGGGGGGTCACATATCATGAATCATTGATGAGTTGCCACAGGGCTGCTGGAACTGTGCAACTGTAGCCAGTATAAGTCAGCAGTGTTAGCGCATAATGATAGAAAACACTTGAGATTGGGATTTGCTTTCCACACTGTGATTTGAGAAGTCCACAAGATTAACTAAAATATGTTTTCAAACTTCAATCAAGTTGTGGATGTGTTAGTGAGTCTGCAGCAGAAAACTGTCCATAACTGAACACAACATTAATTTGTCTGCATCTGAGAGGCAAGTGAGGGTGGCGAGTGTAGGATATGTACATGTCAAGGATGGCCACTTGTGGGTGCTGCAGAGTACAGAGAGCTTTATCCTTCATCTGTGACTAAGGCACTGCACACTTGCATCAACATTTTTTCATTGCATTTGATCTTTTAAGCACCACTATTTAGCAGGGAATTAATTCAGGTCTTCCTCCAACATAGAAGACACAAACAAACATTAGAGCCTCCATTAATTACGATAATGGAGTGAGCTATCTTTCCCCTCCACCCCCACTTTTTGGTCAGTAATGGAAAAGAGCAGATAAATGAGCATCTCCAATCTTTCAACAAGTGTTTTCAATGCTTTAAACAGTTTTCTGAATGCCGTGCTATGCAGACAGAGTGCAAAAATTTGAAAATATAATTTTTCTAGCACTGACACCTCTCAATTTGAGCCAACAAATCATCAAAATGCAAGGTATTTTCCCAGCTTTGCTTCATGTTGTATTCATTTGTATTAGCATGGCTGTGACTTGCCATGTGTTATGGATAGGTGCTTTTTCAATTGGCATTTGTTCCCTGACAGACCGCATTGTGGCACTGGAGCTGCGGGTGGATTCACTCAGGAGCATGCACGCTGCTGAGAATGACGTGAATAGCACGTTTAGTGAGTTGGTCTTACCGCAGGTAAAGGATACACAGCCAGATAGGGAATGGGTGACCAACAGGAAGAAGAGTGCAAGGAAGGTAGTGCAGGGGTCCCCTGCGGTCATCCCCCTGTAAAACAGATGCACCACTTTGGATACTGTTGAGGGGGATGACTTATCAGGGGAGGGCAGCAGCAGCAGCGGCAGATGTTAACAGATATGATGTGATTGGGATTACAGAGACGTGGCTCCAGGATGATCAGGGCTGGGAACTCAACATCCAAGGGTATTCAACATTCAGGAAGGATAGAATAAAACGAAAAAGAGGTGGGGCAGCATTGCTGATTAAAAAGGAGATTAATGCAATAGTTAGGAAGGACATTAGCTTGGATGATGTGGAATCTATTTGGGTAGAGCTGCACAACACCAAAGGGCAAAAAACATTAGTGGGAGTTGTGTACAGACCTCCAAACAGTAGTAGTGATGTTGGGCAGGGCATCAAACAGGAAATTAGGGGTGTATGCAATAAAGCTGCAGCAGTTATCATGGGTGACTTTAATATTCATATAGATTGGGCTAACCAAACTGGAAGCAATACGATGGAGGAAGATTTCCTGGAGTGGATAAGGGATGGTTTTCTAGACCAATATGTCGAGGAACCAACTAGGGGGGAGGCCATCTTCGACTGGGTTTTGTGTAATGAGAGAGGACTAATTAGCAATCTCATTGTGCGAGGCCCCTTGGGGAAGAGTGACCATAATATGGTGGAATTTTACATTTGGCTGGAGAATGAAACAGTTAATTCAGAGACCATGGTCCAGAACTTAAAGAAGGGTAACTTTGAAGGCATGAGGCGTGAATTGGCTAGGATAGATTGGCGAATGATACTTAAGGGGTTGACAGTGGATGGGCAATGGCAGACATTTAGAGACCGCATGGATGAATTACAACAATTGTACATCCCTGTCTGGCGTAAAAATAAAAAAGGGAAGGTGGCTCAACCGTGGCTATCAAGGGAAATCAGTGATAGTATTAAAGCCAAGGAAGTGGCACCGACCCGGGGACTGGGAGAAATTTAGAATTCAGCAGAGGAGGACAAAGGGTTTGATTAGGGCAGGGAAAATAGAGTACGCGAGGAAGCTTGCAGGGAACTTTAAAACGGACTGCAAAAGCTTCTATAGATATGTGAAGAGAAAAAGGTTAGTAAAGACAAACGTAGGTCCCCTGCAGTCAGAATCAGGGGAAGTCATAACGGGGAACAAAGAAATGGCAGACCAATTGAACAATTACTTTGGTTCGGTATTCACTAAGGAGGACACAAACAACCTTCCAGATATAAAAGGGATCAAAGGATCTAGTAAGAAGGAGGAACTGCGGGAAATCCTTATTGGTCGGGAAATTGTGTTGGGGAAATTGATGGGATTGAAGGCCGATAAATCTCCAGGGCCTGATGGACTGCATCCCAGAGTACTCAAGGAGGTGGCCTTGGAAGTAGCAGATGCATTGACAGTCATTTTACTCTGGATCAGTTCCAATGGAGTGGAGGGTAGCCAATGTAACCCCACTGTTTAAAAAAAGGAGGGAGAAAGAAAACAGGGAATTATTGACCGGTCAGCCTGACATCAGTAGTGGGTAAAATGATGGAATCAATTATTAAGGATGTCATAGCAGCACATTTGGAAAGAGGTAACATGATAGGTCCAAATCAACATGGATTTGTGAAAGGGAAATCATGCTTGACAAATCTTCTGGAATTTTTTGAGGATGTTTCCAGGCGAGTGGACAAGGGAGAACCAGTTGATGTGGTATATTTGGACCTTCAGAAGGCTTTCGACAAGGTCCCACACAAGAGATTAATGTGCAAAGTTAAAGCACATGGGATTGGGGGAAGTGTGCTGATGTGAATTGGGAACTGGTTGGCAGACAGGAAGCAAAGAGTAGGAGTAAATGGGTATTTTTCAGAATGGCAGGCAGTGACTAGTGGGGTACCGCAAGGTTCTGTGCTAGGGCCCCAGCTGTTTACATTGTACATTACTGATTTCGACGAGGGGATTAAAAGTAGTATCTCCAAATTTGCAGATGACACTAAGTTGGGTGGCAGTGTGAGCTGCGAGGAGGATGCGATGAGGCTGCAGAGTGACTTGGCTAAGTTAGGTGAGTGGGCAAATGCTTGGCAGATGAAGTATAATGTGGATAAATGTGAGGTTATCCACTTTGGTGGTAAAAACAGAGAGACAGACTATTATCTGAATGGTGACAGATTAGGAAAAGGGAAGGTGCAACGATATCTGGGTGTCATGCTACATCAGTCATTGAAGGTTGGCATGCAGGTACAGCAGGCGGTGAAAAAGGCAAATAGTTAGGAGATTTGAGTAGAGGAGCAGGGATGTCTTACTGCAGTTGTACAGGTGAGACCTCACCTGGAATTATGGGCCCAAGTTTCGGGCCGCGCCTAAAACGGCGCAACACCGGACCAGGACGCCCGTTTTTCGCGCCAGAAAGTGCGCCTAAAAAAAAACTTATCTATTCTCCGGCTCCCTGCAGGTCCTCTGGAGTTGGGCGCGGCGCAGCACGAGCTGTAGGGGGCGGAGCCAGGTCCCTGCGCTGAAAACAGTGCCGGGACCTCAGCACATGCGCGCTACAGTGGGCGCGCATGTGCAGTAGCTCCACGCGCCCAAAACTGTGGGAGGGGCCTGAAGCACACAGCCCCTAGCCCTGGCCGAATGGCCTCACTGGGACTGCGTGAATAAGGCTCCTCCCATCCCCCCCCGGACCTGACCCGGACCTCCGTGACTCCGCCCCCCCCCCCCCCCCCCCCGGACTTCCGCAACTCTTCCCCCTCCCCCCCGTACCTCCACGATCCTCCCAACGCCACCTACCGGTAAATTCAGCCCGAGGTCTTGGGCCTGGCCGTTCAGCCTCCTTCTCTCCCTTTCCCCACACCCCCTCTCCTTCCATCCCCCTCCCTCCCTCTCCTTCCCTCCCCCTCCCTCCCTCTCCTTCCCCTCCCTCCCTCTCCTTCCCTCCCCCTCCCTCCCTCTCCTTCCCTCTCCTTCCCCTCCCTCCCTCTCCTTCCCCTCCCTCCCTCTCCTTCCCCTCCCTCCCTCTCCTTCCCTCCCCCTCCCTCCTCTCCTTCCCTCCCCCTCCCTCCCTCTCCTTCCCTCCCCCTCCCTCCCTCTCCTTCCCTCCCCCTCCCTCCCTCTCCTTCCCTCCCCCTCC